>NC_034613.1:122711470-122717709 GCF_900095145.1 Mus pahari | reverse complement strand
CGCCTGCCTCTGCCTCCCAAGTGCTGGGATTAAAGGCGTGCACCACCACGCCCGGCCAAATTGTCCTCTTACCTCACATGCATCTCACATGCATACTGTGGTATGTTCAGGTATGCAAGCAAGAACACAATGCACTCACATGCATCTGCTCACATACACAGATAAATAAAATGTAAAAACAAGAAAAGAAAAAAGAAGGATGGCTCCAAAGGCATTTTGATGATCAGGACCATCACTCCAACCACAGGCTAGAAGTGTCAAGTCTGGAAGACACAACCTCATCAAAAGAAGGAACACCAGCAGAGCATGATAGCTCAGGCCTATAATACTAGCACTCAGGAAGCAGAGGCAGGAAGATCATGAGTATGAAACCAACCCAGTCTATACAGAAGGTTCATAAGGAAATGTTTCCTTTCTTTCTTTCTTTTCTCTTTCCGAGACAGGGTTTCTCTGTATAGTCCTGGCTGTCCTGGAACTCACTCTATAGACCAGGCTGGCCTCGAACTCAGAAATTCACCTGCCTCTGCCTCCCAAGTGCAGGGATTGAAGGTGTGTGCCACCACGCCCAGCAGGAGATTCTTTCTTAAAAACAAAAGAAAAAAAATCCTTGGCACTTGAAAGGTGAGGACTAGAAGTTCAATAAGCATGCCAAATACTCATGCAAGTTCAAGATCAGCTTGGGTAACTGAGGAATAATAAATAACAAATCAAATAACACAACCAATAAGCAGACTAGTGAAATAGACACACAGTTCTCAAAAGAGAAACACAGCAGCCAATAAACATGAAAAAAAGCCCAACCTCAGACACCATCAGAAAAAAAAAATCAAGTGATAACTACATTTAGGGTCAAGTGCTATGGAGGAGCCCGTGAGAGCACATTTGGCATAGTAAACCTGATGCCTAGACTTTACTCCACAGAAGGTAAGGTAGAAAGAGCGACCCAACTCCTGAAGAGTTGTCTTCTGACTTGCCCACACATGCTGTGGTACAGAAACAAATGCACTCACATGCCCATCATGCATATATACATGATTATAACAAAAGGCCGATGTGGGTATTCCATCTCACCTCAGTCAGAATGGCAGGCACTAAGAAAACAAATAACAACAGATCCTGGGAAAGAAATGTCTGTGTGGAAATCATTATGGAGGTTCCTCAAAAAATTGAAAATAAATCTGCTGTACCATCCACCATTCCTGGGTGTTTACTCAATGGATTCAAAGTCAGTATATTGCAAAGATACTGACTGTCTTATTTACTGTTCTACTGCAATGCTGAGATGCCAAGATCAAGGCAATTCTTTTTTTTTTTTTTTTTAAGATTTATTTACTTATTATACTGTACACTGTAGCTGTTTTTAGACATACCAGAAGAGGGCATCGGATCCCATTACAGATGATTGTGAGTCACCATATTGTTGCTGGGATTTGAACTCAGGACCTCTGGAAGAGCAGTCAGGGCTCTTAATCACGGAGTCATCTCTACAGCTGTGATCCCCCGCCCTTTTAAAGCACTTAATTTGGGGCTGGCTTATAGTTTCAAAGGTTTAGTCCATTATCATCTTGGCAGGGAGCATGGCAGCATGCAGACAGACATGAAGTAGTTGAAAGCTCCATTCTCATCATCAGGCTGGAAGAGAGAGGGGACAGAGATAGAGATAGAGATATGATTATAGATATAGAAATAAATATAGATATAGAAGATATATCTATTCATATATATATATATATATATATATATATATAGAGAGAGAGAGAGAGAGAGAGAGAGAGAGAGAGAGAGACTGGGTCTGGCATGGGCTTTTGAAATCTCAAAGCCCAAGCCAAATGAAATACTTTCTCCAACAAGGCCATACCTCCAAAGCTTTCCCAAATAGTGCCATTCTCTGATGACTAAACATTCTAATATAGCCAAATGATGGCCTATGGGGGCTATTCTTTTCAAACTACCACAGTGCTGAATCAATGTTTATGGTAGCACAATGCATGACAGAAAAGTTATGGAACCAATCTAGATATCGAACAACATCACAGTGGATATAGAAACTGTGGTGTATGCACTTAATGGATTTTTGTTTAAAAACTCGTTTATTTTATTTATTTATGTGAGTACACTCTACCTGTCTTCACACACACCAGAAGAGGGCATCAGATCTTATTTACAGATGGTTGTGAGCCACCATGTGGTTGCTGGGAATTGAACTCAGGATCTCTGAAAGAGCAGTCAGTGCTCATAACCACTGAACCATCTCTCCAGCCCCATGGAATTTTATTTAACCACAATGAAGAATGAAATCATGTCCCTTGCAATATGAATGAAAGTTGCCAGAAAGAAACTACTGCTATCAAAGTATGGTGGACTGACTAGAACTTCAGTGATATGCTACAGCTGGAATGATGCAGGAAAAAGCCAAGTTATTATGGGCTGTTATTATTTCCCTCAATAGCCATTCATTGCCCCTTCTGCAAATGAACTAACATTCCTGACTATTAAGTCCTCCATGTGACTATTATGTGAAACTTTGGGGGATACAGTAATTGTCTTAGTCAGGGTTTNTATTCCTGCACAAACATCATGACCAAGAAGCAGTTGGGGAGAAAAGGGTTTATTCAGTTTACACTTCTGCATTGCTGTTCATCACCAAGGAAGTCAGGACTGGAACTCAAGCAGCAGCTGATTCAGAGGTCATGGAAGGATGCTCCTTACTGGCTTACTTCCCTTGGCTTGCTCAGCCTGCTCTCTCTCTCTCTCTCTCTCTCTCTCTCTCTCTCTCTCTCTCTCGGTTTCTTCACATAGGCCTTGCTATCCTGGAACTTGCTCTGTAGACCAGGCTGGCCTCAAACTCAGAGATCCAGACTCCTCTGGCTCCTGAGTGCTGGGATTAAAAGCCTGTGCAACCCTGCCTAGCTCTGATCTGCTTTTCTATATCGAGGAACCTTAACTTGGGAAGACAAAACTGAATGAAAAGAAGAAACAAAAAAAGGAGGTCATACCTGGTTCTAGGTATGGGGGAGGAGAGAGTTTATTGCAGAAAAAACGGAGGGCGGCAGGGACATCTGGGAAGAGTCCAGAGTGCAGATCACCAGATTAAGTCAGGTCATGTGAGAGGAGAGAGGGGAGAGGAGAGGAGAGCCAGACCAAGAGACCGGGAAAGGCAAAGGGTAGACAAAAAGGCCAGGTAATCAAAATGGTTGAATTGTATAGGCAAGGGCAGCCGGGAGAAGAGCAGCCCAGCCCCTGGGCTGCGGAAGTTTAAGGTAGGGCTCAAGTATTCCAGCCATATCCTGTAACAGGTAGGAACTGAGGGATGCTGGGAGAGATTGGAGGCCAGGTCCACTTTAATATGTTAATGAGCACCTGTTAGCCACTTGGGTTTTAGGCCTAACAAAAACAACTCCTAAGAAGAGTCCACAATAGAATCATGAGTATTTTTGTTTGTTTGTTTTGTTTTTCTCTGTATAGCTCTGGGTGTCCTGGAACTCACTCTGTAGACCAGGCTGGCCTCGAACTCAGAAATCCGCCTGCCTCTGCCTCCCAAGTGCTGGGATTAAAGGCAATCATGAGTATTTTTAAAACAACACCCCATGGGACCTGTGTCTAATACTGCTCAGGTGGCCAAGAACCTGAGCCTAGATTGTCCACAGACCTAGGGGAAAACTGAATACGTCTACTGATGGAACAGGAACATAGCAACAAAATGACTCCTTGTGACATTCTGCTATACTCATAGAGCCTGCACAGGTCTAAGCCAGACAGGGTCCCAGTGCCAAGAGAAGATGTGGGCACAAACCCCATACCTAACCCAGAGGCTATTTCCAATAGATAATTCCTTGCAAAAGAACAATTAGGTTTATCAAATTGAGCCTTACTGGGGATACAAACCACATTCAAGGCCAGGTGTTACACACATCTGTAGATGGTCAACACAAACTGAATGCAGTGGCATTTGAGTTTTGGGGGTTTGTTTTGTTTTGTCTCATAATGCTTTGGGCATTTTTCTACTTTGCAGGTCTTTTTTTTGTTTGTTTGTTTTTCGAGACAGGGTTTCTCTGTATAGCTCTGGCTGTCCTAGAACTCACTTTGTAGACAAGGCTGGCCTTGAACTCAGAAATCCGCCTGCCTCTGCCTCCCAAGTGCTGGGATTAAAGGCATGCACCACCACGTCCGGCTTTTTTTTTTTTTAATGTTTCCCAGTTTTGTGTTTTTGTAGGATTTCTGTGTAAGCAAATGTGTATGTCTCCATAACTGTATGTGTTTCTTTGTTTCTTTTTCTTTTTTGAATGTATATGAGTACACTTTGGCTGTACAGATGGTTGTGAGCCTTCATGTGGTTGTTGGGAATTTAATTTAGGACCTCTGCTCACTCTGGTTAACCCTGCTCGCTCAGTCCCAAAGATTTCTTATTATAAATAAGTACACTGTAGCTGTCTTCAGACTCACCAGAAGAGGGCGACAGATCTCATTAAGGATGGTTGTGAGCCACCATGTGGTTGTTGGGAATTGAACTCAGGACTGTCAGAAGAGTAGTCAGTGCTCTTAACTGCTGAGCCATCTCGCCAGCCACCTGCCTCTGCCTCCCAAGTGCTGGGACTAAAGGTGTACACCACTACTGCCTGGCTTTTTTTAAAAAAAATTATTTATTATATGTAAGTACACTGTAGCTGTCTTCAGACACTCAAGAAGAGGGCATCAGATCTTGTTACAGATGGTTATGAGCCACCATGTGGTTGCTGGGATTTGAACTCCGGACCTTTGGAAGAGCAGTCAGATGCTCTTACCCACTGAGCCACCTCACCAGCCCGTCTTTTTTCTTTTTAATCCTCACTCCTGCACTGGAGAACCTGTTGACTAACTGAGCAGGCTTGGTCACTCCTCCTCCTCATCTTCCTCCCCTTTCTCCTCCTCCTCCTCCTCTCCTCTTTTTCTTCATTTGAGTCAAGGTTTCTTGGTATAGCCCTGGCTGTCTTAGAACTCTCGGTAGACCANGCTTGCCTCAAATTTCGTGATCCACCTGCCTCTACCTCCCAAATGCTGCTATAAAAGTTGTGAGCTACTACCCACCCAGATTGCTTCTTCCTCAGTAAGTTCTTTGACCTCGTTTTTTTGTTTTTGTTTTTTTGGTTTTTCGAGACAGGGTTTCTCTGCATAGCCCTGGCTGTCCTGGAACTCACGCTGTAGACCAGGCTGGCCTCGAACTCAGAAATCTGCCTGCCTCTGCCTCCGAGTGCTGGGATTAAAGGCATGTGCCACCATGCCCAGCTGGCCCTATTTATTCTTATTAAAAATATATTTCATAAAACAAATGTATCATATTCTCAACTAATGAGAAAGAAAATCACATGCCATGTCTGAATGAATGAGATGAGTAGGTTATCAAGATCCATTCTTAGCCAACTATTTTTTACAAGCCACATCAGAAAAAAAGTATTGTCATCAGTATACATGAAATAGCCTTATTAATGTCTAGTTAAATCATGACATGCTAGCTTTGATTATGTTGTCATCTAAATTAAGTCACAAGCAAGAGAATATTTTCATAGACAACAGGCTAAATGAGAAGAAATTAAAGTAAATTATTCTTTATGAAATAAAGTCAATTTCATTTTGCCTTGTAGCAGAAAACAGATTTTAAAATATTTCAATTTGGGGCAGCAAAGGCAAGCCTCTGAAATCAGATACATCACTTCAGATAGCCAGTAAGTACATTTCTAGTGAATGTTATCTTTCCCTGGCCATTATCATTTTAAAGTCCTGAGTGATGCCTGCCACCTTTGGCATAGAATAACTGGTGCTACAAGATACAAAATTCCTATTGGGGATTACTTCTTTGTGGATGGAGGGTTCATTTTCCATTGAGGGAATAATGCCATAATTAGAAAACGGATGACCCATGCCCTAGTGGAAAGACTTTCCTTTAATTGGTATACATGTGTGACAGACAAGTCCACAGAGGAAAGCGGGAGCTGATTTTTATTGAAGTTAAATTGCTAACTGTGGGATGAACTAAATCACATTCTCACTTAAATATCTTCAATGACATACCCATTTAATTAAGTTTTAAAAGCCCAGTCATCTGACAGTAACTGAACTATCCATTAGTACAAAAAAAATTAAAAACCTTCAGATGAAAATGCAGGTTCATAGCCGGGCGTGGTGGCACACGCCTTTAATCCCAGCACTTGGGAGGCAGAGGCAGGCGGATTTCTGAGTTCGAAGCCAGCCTGGTCTACAAAGTG
>NC_034613.1:122702692-122711050 GCF_900095145.1 Mus pahari | reverse complement strand
TTTTTTTTGGTTTTTTGAGACAGGGTTTCTCTGTATAGCCCTGGCTGTCCTGGAACTCACTTTGTAGACCAGGCTGGCCTCGAACTCAGAAATCCACCTACCTCTGCCTCCCAAGTGCTGGGATTAAAGGTGTGCGCCACCAGGCCCGGCCTTTTATTCCATTTTAGTTACATGTAAGTAATAAGGTAAATTCTAGGTTAAGGAACAAGCAAGACAAAACACAAATAGTCAGGGTGCAAGCAAGGCAATAAACCAAGTCCCGCCATCACTCCCATGATCACTGTTTCTGAGGGCTTATCAGGATGACCAACATATCTGAGCCTACTTCCCTGTCCTAGTCCAAAGTGACCTTCTTGCCTGAAGCCTACTTCTTTGTTCCACCTGAGCTTACTTCCCTATTCTAGTCTAAAATTAGATTCCTGCCTGAACTTACTTCCTTGTCATGGCCCTATGTCAGATTCCTGCCTGAAACCCATTTCCTTGTCCTTGGCCAATGTCAGATTCCTGCCCAGTGGCCCCCAAAGCTCTCCACACCGAAGTCACTATGAAGCTCATTACATTGCGCAAGAAGTCTGTTAAAATTTTTTGGATTCTTGCAGAGGCAGGCAGATTTCTGAGTTCAAGGCCAGCCAGGTCTACAAAGTGAGTTCCAGGACAGCCAGGGCTATACAGAGAAACCCTGTCTTGAAAAACCAAAAAAAAAAAATTTTTTTTTTTTGGAAGAGGAAAAATATAGGTGCAGGTAAATCTGAAGTGCCTGGAGAATAATTCATGGATAGTTAAAAATAATGGAAAAAATGTATACATGGAATAACCATAAAACCACAGCAAGGTCAAAAAGAAAAAAATGTATATATAATGACCTTTTTGTATTTGCAATTACTCTTGATTTGTGGAGCAAAGCTACACTTCATCTTCAGTAACATCTGGGAGGTGGAGACAGAAGATTGCCCAGGAGCAAGCTCACTGGCTAAACTAGCTGAATCACTGAGTGCTAGGTTCAAGGAAGAGACCCACCCTTAGTACCTAAGGTAGAAAGAGAATAAAGAAGACACCCATCATCAATCTGTGGCCTTTACACACAACATACATATGTATGTACCTCCACTCATGCAATACTCTTATTCATGTACACCATACACACAACACACACAGTAGATGAGAAGTATGAGAGTGTATGAAATTATATCTTGCTACCAAAATAACTTCTTGTTTGTGGAAAATGATGTGCTCTCCAGACTACTCAATGATAAACTGCACAACAGGGCTGATGCTGAATCACGTGTTTATTGTGAGCATGCTCAAAGGTGATGATATGCCCATCTTCATAAGGAACTGGTCCACTCCGACCAGCCCCACAATATTTCCACAGGGCACATCCTCAATCAGCTCCACCTAGCGGCCCATCATCAGAATGGTTCTCTGGATAGGTTTCAGGTACAGGTCCTCTTTCTTCCCAGGCGTGTAGTTGGGGCCCATGATCTGGACCTTCATGCCCGTGGACACCACCCCAGAGAACTCTGTACCAATGGCATAGAAGCGACCTTTGTCAGAGGTTGGCACCATCTTTGGAAATGTACATCATAAGGAGACCTTTGGGATCACAGCTTTTTTTTTTTTTTTTTTTGAGGGCATCAGATCTCATTACAGATGGTTGTGAGCCACCCTGTGGTTGCTGGGATTTGAACTCAGGACCCCCAGAAGAGCAGTCAGTGCTCTTAATTGCTGAGTCATCTCTCCATCCCCCAAACTTATTTCTTTTATTTTGTTTGTAAATGTCTTTTACCTACATGTATGCAGGCATGCCTTTTGCATGTCTTGTTCTCAAGTAGGACAAGAGGCTGTTAAATCCCCTGCAATTAGAGTTATGAATGGTTGTGAATTACCATGTGGGTGCTGGGAACTTAATTTTGGTTCTCTGCAAATATTACAAGTTCTTTTAACTACTGGGTCAATTTTCCAACCTCTAAAGGAACCTATTTATTTTTCTTTTATGTGTTTGAATGTTTTCAAGTGCACTATGTGAGTCAATTGCCCATGGAGGCCAGCAGAGGGCATCAGATTCCTGAAACTGAAGTTACAGACGATTATAGCCACCAGGTACTAGGAACTGATCCCGGGTCTTTTGCATGAACAGCAACTGCTTTTAACCACTGAGCCATCTCTCCAGCTGAAACTTCTCTTTTAAGAATGGAGGGATATGTGCATATATGTGCATGAGTGCAGTCGCCTGCAGAGGTGACAAGAGGACATTGGATTCCCTGGGTCTGTAGTTATACGTGAGTTGCTCTATGTGGGCTGGGAATTAAATGCTGGTCCTCTGCAAGAGCAGCAGACACTTTTAACTGTGGAGCTATCTTCCTAGTCCTATAATAAGAATATTCTAAAATTCAATTATAGTGAAGGTGGCACAAATATGAACATACTAAAATTTTAAAGGGGCATATTTTATAGACTGTAAATTATGTTTCAATAGAGCTTTGATAAAAGGCAGCAAAGACAGCAAATGAAAAATTCTTGTACCCCCATGTCTCATCTTGTTCACACTCTGGGGTTTATGTGACCATTTTGAAAATCTGTAGTGTAAAGGTGTAGCGGTGAATGAGTTAAACTGCTTTGGCTCCAGATGGGTCACACCCACATACCCACCCAAGAGCTCTCTGGATTCTCAAATGAAAGACACACATACATCAGTTTAATTTCAATATGCCTTGACTAGCTCAATGACTGGGCACGTCTACAGCTCCCTGCAGCTAGCAAACACTCCGCTCCGGTATTCCTGGGTTAATATCTTTTAAAATCTATATTTTATCTTTGCTTCCCTGGCTCCTTCTGGGTGGTCCCCTATCTTTGCTGCCCAAGATGCTTCTGGGCAGCCCTTCCGGGGCGGCCTTCCTTCTTGTACCTACATTTCGGCCGTTACTCCTTCCTGTTCTTTCCTGGCATGGTCTGTCCTACTCCTTCCCCTGATGGCCTGTTCTTTCTCTTCCTTGTTCTTAATATTATATTGTTGCCAAAACTGTAGGTCAGTGACATATACTCTCTACTTTTAATGGTTGTCAAATTAATAGTAAATGGTTGGAGAGGAGGAAATAACATTATTAATTTGGGGTTCATTTTACCTTAATTTTATTTTACTGTTCTGACTTTTTTTTCTTGTTTTTTGTTTTTGTTTTTCGAGACAGGATTTCTCTGTATAGCTAGCCCTGGCTGTCCTGGAACTCACTCTGTAGACCAGGCTGGCCTTGGATTCAGAAATCTGCCTGCCTCTGCCTCCCAAGGGCTGGGATTAAAGGCGTGTGCCACCACGCCCTGCTACTGTCCTGACTATTAACCTAAATAACGATATCACTTCAGCCCATTAAATTCTGGACAAGTGAATTGAATGAGCTTTAAAGAACACAAGCCACAACCTTCCATAATGGTATAAGATTTTTCTGTTGGTTACTGTGGTAGTTTGAATGTATAAGCTCATTCGTTTGAATGTTTGATTCCCAGTAGGCAGGCTTATAAAGTGTGGTCTTGTTGGATGAATTGTGCCACTGCTTTGGGGCTTCAAAATACTCATGTCACTTCAACTTAGCTCTCTCTCCCTCCTACTTTCGGATAAGGATATATCCTCTTGGCTCCAGCACCACGCCTGCTTGTTGGCCATGATGGTCATAGATTCACCCCAAACCCCAAGCAAGCCTGCAATAAAATGCATTGTCTTACATGCTGCCTTTGCCATGGTATCCCATCACAGCAATAGAAGAGAAACTAAGAGAGGTACTGTAAATACTCAGGGGCTTTATAATCATGCTGGCCCCTATACTGACATTACGTGTATCATTTTCAGCAATTGTCACCCTTTAAATGTGTACAGCTCAAAGTCAATAAAGCATTGTAAAAAGTCTTCTTAAAGCTTAAGTTACCGGGCAGTGGTGGCGCACGCCTTTAATCCCAGCGCTTGGGAGGCAGAGGCAGGCAGATTTCTGAGTTCGAGGCCAGCCTGGTCTCACCTGGCTTTTTTCTTTTTTTTTTTAATTTTTAAGATTTTATTTATTTATTATAAGTAAGTACACTGTAGCTGTCTTCAGATCTCATTACTGGTGGTTGTGAGCCACCACGTGGTTGCTGGGATTTGAACTCAGGACCTCCGGAAGAGCATTCAGTGCTCTTAACCACTGAGCCATCTCACCAGCCCCCCAGATGTTTTCTTACAGTCGCCTGGCTCTTACACTCCTCTCACCCACCTCTTCTGCAATAATCCATGAGCATGTGGAGGAAGGAATGCAGTACCCATGTTCCATTTCAAGCTGGACGCTTCTGTAGTCTCTCATTCTGTGCACACTGGCAAGTCTGTGGGTCTCTGTATTGATCACAATCTATTAGAAATAGAAGCTTCTCTGATGAGGGTTGATCGATACACATCATGTGTGAGTGTGTGGGCCATATGTATATGGATATCTGTGGAAGCCAGAAAAGGATGTCAGGCATTTGTGAGCTGCCGAATGTGGGTTATGGAAGCTGAACTCTGGTACTTTACAATGGCAGTAAATGCTCTTAACTGATGAGTTGTTTCCATCCTTTGCTTGTGAAGTAGTTTTGTTTTCATTACTTGAATTTAAGATTTACTGACTTTTAACAGGTTTTCATGAAAGTTCTTTGGAAGAATTGAAAAAATTCACAGCTTCTCTATTGTATTCACCCAATGACTTATTCACTTGCTTGTTAGTAATTTCTTTTCCAAAGCTGTGAAGACTATCCTAGTCGTAAAACTTCATTATTATAGTTATAAACTTTATGTTACATAAAATTACAATGTAATGCTATCTGAATAGTGTGTTGCTAAGGAAACCTCAAAAATATTTTTCAGGTTCTTATTCTTTTCCGTAACATTAGCTACAGAGATGTCTTTGGATCTTTCTAATAATTAAAATGCAAACAGGGAGCTTACGTATTTATCACAAAGGCTGTGTAGAAACAACAGCTTAGTCACCGTGAAAGCCTGGAAATTAATGCACAAAATTAAACATTAGGAAAATGGCTACTGTCTAGGAGAATCAAACAAGATGACCTGCATCCTGACCCAAGTTAAGGAGATGGGCTATAAGTACATTTTTTCTTTAGTGACAAGGCTCAGGTTTATCTCCTTGTATTGCAGCACTTGGGAAGCAAAGGCAGGAGGTTCTTTGTGGATTTCAGGCCCCCTTGTTCTACAAAGCAAGTTCCAGGACAGCCAGAGCTGTTACACAGAGATACTGTGTCTCAAAAAACAAAAACAAAAACAAAAACAAAAAAAACCCCTTTAATCTTTAAGTAGTCTCCATCTCAGAAAGGTGCAAAATCCATACTGTGGAGCCTGCATTACTAATTTCTTCTCCTCCTGAACATCCCAAAAGGAGGATGAAATAATTTGAGAAGCTGCTAGTTGATAAATATTCTCAAATATTTAATTTAATGCTATTGCAAGTGCAAAGAACCTTATAAATATATAAATCAAGAAAAAATATTTCAAAAATGTTAAATTAAGTATCCAAAGTATCCTATAACATCAGTTTATGAAAAAGGAGGGCATGAATTTAAAAATAGAGTAAGAAGGGGTTATAAGGTGGGTTTGAGGAGGGAAAGGGGAAGGGGAAATAGTGTAAATATGTTCTAATCTCAAAAATAAATCATAAAAAAGAAAAGAAATACTTTTTTAAAAAGACACCGGCATGAACTAAAATGGTCCCTCCCCCAGAAAACAAATGAATTTCCTCATAGTTGTGCAATTGATAGATACTCATAAGGAAATAGAAACATAATGTTGGGATTATCTTTTCTTCAATTGACCGGATTCTCAGCCAAGAAAAAAAAAAAACTATGAATTGATGAACTGGTTTTGCAATTACCAGATTTTTGTAACAACATATATGAAACCCCAAAGGCAGTGGAAAGTATAAATCTTCATAAAGGCAGAGAATCCTGGAAGGTCGACTTATCTATCATGTCTTTGAAAAGATACCCAGGAGCCTTTTGTTTGCTATGCAGTTATAAATAATTTGTTCAGGTAATACAGCAATCTGTTGATATCTAATACAGATGTTAGAGCAATGCTGAGTTTATTGGACATTCTCTGGCAAGATAGTGTCAAACTACCTCAAACTGGGAAATCTGAGGTAGAGTGTTCACAAGGCATTTGAGGAGGAGTTAGAGCCTGTGCCAGTGAGTTTAGGCTGAGACCTGATACAGAGTAGGTAAGATTTATAGCGTAGTAGTTTTGGATTGATGATCATGGTAATGATGATGATCTTGAAGTAAATTAATCTTCATTAGTTGATTGGTTCTAAAAAAAAAAGCAAACATTTCTTTGAGTAGCTAAAAATGTAAGCCTAGTCCAAGTCTAAGAAAAAGAAGCTGTTTCTGATATCAATATTATTTTAAAACGAGGTAGGTAAGCATAGCTCTTCTGCTACTGTGCTGGCACACATCTATGAGCCTAGCATGTTGGGGGGGGTGCACATAGATGAAGGAGGATCAGAAATTTGAAGTCAGCATCCAGCATCCACTTCTGTATTTGTTAGGCACTGGCAGAGCCTCTCAGGGGACAGCTATATCAGGCTCCTGCCAGCAAGCATTTGTTGGCATCCACAATAGTGTCTGGGTTTGGTGATTGTATATGAAATGGATTCCCTATGAAGGAACTAGAGAAAGGACCCAAGGAGTTGAAGTGGTTTATAGCTCCATAGGAGGAACAACAATATGAACTAACCAGTATCCCAGAGCTCCCCCAGAGCTCCCAGGGACTAAACCACCAACCAAAGAGTACACATGGTGGAACTCATGGCTCTAGCTGCATACGTAGCAGAGGATGGCCTAGTCGGTCATCAATGGGAGGAGAGGCCCTTGGTCCTGTGAAAAATAAAAAAATAAAATAAAATTCTCTTCAAGATATCTCTTGGTTACTAATTAAAGTGTCCAAGATACTTGAAGATGTACTCTTGTCAATAAGAAAGAAAACTGATGTCAGTTTCAGCCTAGTTTACATGAGATCCTGTCTCAAAACATATGCTTGTTCTCAGAAATGGTTAATACAGGAAGAGGAAATTATGCTCTTAGTTCTTGCAGAGTATGTCACACCCAATTGTTTCTATAGGTTGCTCTGTTTGCCACTATTTTTTTTGCAGCTTTTTAAAAAGATTTATTTATTTATTTATTATATTTAAGTACACTGTAGCTGTCTTCAGACACTCCAGAAGAGGGAGTCAGATCTTGTTAAGGATGGTTGTAAGCCACCATGTGGTTGCTGGGATTTGAACTCTGCACCTTTGGAAGAGCAGTCGGGTGCTCTTACCCGCTGAGCCATCTCACCAGCCCCTTTTTTGCAGCTTTAATGATGTAGAATTGGTAATGCTGCAACTTTCATTAACTACTTTTGAGACAGGGTTTCTCTGTGTGGCCTTGGCTGTCCTAGAATTCACTCTATAGACCAGGTTGGTGCCTCTCTCTCAAATGTGCTGGGATTAAAGGCATGGGGCACCACTGCCTGGCATGCTGCAGCTTTTAATACCTGAACACAGTCCATTCCAAAATGCCTTCCACTCAGAACCTAAGGGCTGCCTAAGGATTATTTTATGGCGAAGATATCTGAGATTGAACAGATGCACAAAGCTTTCTTTGGAGCTTTCCTCATCTGATTGAAAACAGACCTTTTTCTGAGACATAAGCTTTGTCTTTGAGGTGATTTCTACTGTCAGGAAAGAGACTAAGACTAAACCTAGCAGAAATCACTGCTCTGAGGGAGATTCATGGTCAGAAGGCAGAACGACTTACACCTGAATAAACAAATGTCACAGATTTTCCAGCCTCAGATTTTTCTTCTAGAATCCCATTTGGGTTTAAAACACACACACACACACACACACACACACACACACAGAGAGAGAGAGAGAGAGAGAGAGAGAGAGAGAGAGAGAAAGACTGTAATAATCCCCAGGTGTGGCTGGCAATATGGGAGCTTAGGACTTTCTGCAGCAGTTAACTGATTCGTGATTCGCCTCATGCTCCAGCAGAGGCATGGTTTTGCCAGCCATGGATAGTTTCTGTGATTGCATGACCTTTGGAATTCTGGGAAATTCTCAGTTAGTACATAAATACTAGAGCCCTGGGCAGCAGGGTGGGTGATTGTTAGTCACTCGAAGGGATTGGTTGTGGTCTGTTAGTACTCTTGCCCAAAGAAGGAACAAGAAGAAAGAAATTAGATTCAAAGATCTCATTCTCTCTCTCTCTCTCTCTCTCTCTCTCTCTCTCTCTCCTTTCTTTCTTATCTAGTGATAGGGGGTGAAACTTGGGGTAGGGGAGGGTGAGAAAAAGAAGAACTCACAAAGTAGCAAA
>NC_034613.1:122699884-122702673 GCF_900095145.1 Mus pahari | reverse complement strand
AGGCCAGCCTGGTCTACAGAGTGAGTTCCAGGAAAGCCAGGGCTATACAGAGAAACCCTGTCTCGAAAAAACAAAAAACAAAAACAAAAACAAAAAAAAAAAGAAAGAAAAAAAAAGAAAAATTAGAATAAAATAAGTTTGAAAGTTTTTTTGTTTTACATCTTTACATACCTATAGATATATCTATAGATAAGTTTATCTATAGATTTCCTATAGATGTGAGTACAGGGATGTAGAGAGCATATTTATAAGTGCATCTACACTATTCTCACCACTACTATCCTTTGCTGCTATCAGAACCCAGATTCTTTGGTCTTCTATTTAGACTGAAAACCGTGAATCCCCCAGGCCATCAGCATGAAATTGGAAATCCTGAAGCATCCAGCCCCGTGGAGTAAGGAAGGACTTACCAGGCTTTCTTTCAGGATTTCAACAGTAAAATCAGCCACTGTTGCACTGGACAGACTGAACTGTGCAAGTCAATTTAGTAAATCCCCATATATACTAGTATTTCTGTTCTTTTAGAGAATGCTAAGTACAAATGTTAATAACTAAATGTTACTTCCTTTTCCATATTGTAATTCACCAAGCATAAATTTATGCCCTAGATGTGAGATTTGTTTGTTTGTTTGAGACAAGGTTTCTCTTTGTAGCCCCTCCTTTCCTGGAACTTGCTCTGTAGACCAGGCAGGCTTCCAACTCGCAGAGATCCATCTGTCCCTGCCTCACAAGTGCTGGGATTAAAGGCGTGGACCACCACCACCCAGCTAGATGTGAGATTTAAACACCATATACTTTACAAAAGCCATCTTAAAAGTCAAACATATCTTAAATATATTTAGGTAAGACTTTCAGAAAATAAACTCATCTCTTAATTGTGTGTGTGTGTGTGTGTGTGTGTGTGTGTGTGTGTGTGTGTGTGTGTATGAGAAAGAGTTTGAGGTAGCCCAGGCTGGCATTGTCAAGTTCACTAAGTACCTAAGTATGATCATGAACTAATTTTCCTAACTTTACCTCCCAAGTACCAGGATTAAAGTGTGCAGGGACACACCTGACTTAAAGTCATCTTGTTATTCCTTACTTGATACCTTTTGAAATATTAGATTAGCTTGTGTATGATTTATATTTTGGAAAAGTCAACACTTGGTGTACTACTTTTAAATATTTACTAATATGTTGTTGTTGTTGGTGGTGGTTTTTTTTTTTTTTTTTTTTTTTTTTTTTTTCGAGACAGGGTTTCTCTGTATAGCCCTGGCTGTCCTGGAACTCACTTTGTAGACCAGGCTGGCCTCGAACTCAGAAATCCGCCTGTCTCTGCCTCCCGAGTGCAGGGATTAAAGGCATGTGCCACCACCGCCCGGCTTACTAATGTTTTAATAAACAAAAATTGTATATGTTTATGAGGTAATGTGATTGTTTGATATGCATAATCTGATATAAACATAATGCAGTATATATAGGTATTCAAATGTCTTCTAAAATATTGATGGCCCCTGTAGTTAGCTGTGGTTTGGAATACACATTTGATTAATTTTTACATTCAACATTTACTGAAGATATTGAAAGGGATTGCATTGATCCTGTAAATAGCTTTTGAAGTAAGGTGATCATTTTCACAATATTGTTTCACTAATACAGGAGTATGGACTGTATTTCTATTTTCTGGTACATTTCTCTCTCTTTCTTAAGAGGTTTATTGTTTTAATTGTATATATCCTTCATTTTCTTGGCTAGGTTTTTTTCTGAGTTATTTTATTTTATTTGAAGATATTGTGACTGAAAGGATGTCTATACTTTTTTCCCTGTATGTTAATTGAATATCAAAAAACTATGTCTTTGTGCAAGTTGATTCTGTATTATGTCATGCTTCTGAATGTATCATTTCTAGAAGTTTTCGGGTAGAATTTTGGGGATTGCTAATATATAGTAGCATCATGTCATCTACAAAAAATATAATGTTGATATAAAAAGCAAAAAAAAAAGAAATCAAAAAAATATTTTTTACATTCAAGATGTAATTCTCTTACACATGGTGACTAATTTAGGTTCCTTTCTGTTTGTGTGTTAAAATACTCTGACCAAAAGCAACTTAAGGAGAGAAAAGATTTATTAATTTTTTTTTGTTTTTTGTTTTTTTCAAGACAGGGTTTCTCTGTATAGCCCTGGCTGTCCTGGAACTCACTTTGTAGACCAGGCTGGCCTCAAACCCAGAAATCCGCCTGCGTCTGCCTCCCGAGAGCTGGGATTAAAGGCGTGTACCACCACACCCGGCTGAGAGAAAAGATTTATTGAGCTGACCTTTCCAGGCAGTAATTGATCACTGAGGGAAGTCAGGGCAGGAATTCCAGCAGATACTTGAGTCAGAAACCCATGGGAGAGATACTGCACGTTGACTCACTCAGACTCGTGTTTAGCTACCATTCCAATACAGTCCAGGACTACCTGCCCATAAAGTGTGCTACCACACGGTGGACTGGGCCATCCTCCATCAATTACCTATCAAGACAATAGGCTGATGTGATATGAAAAACCTTACAATTGAAACTCCCTTCTCAGATGATTCTAGGTTGTATCAAGTTGATAATTAACATAAACTAGGATAATGGCTCCTGCTAATAATACCAGTATTTAGGGGTTGAGGACAAACTATGTAAGAGGATTGCCCAAAAGATCAAGGCCATCCTGGCCTGCAAAGTGAGACCCCATTTCAAAAAAACAAAACAAAGATCATAAACTACTTAGGCCCTTGGTTCAACACACACACACACACACACACACACACACACACA
>NC_034613.1:122698504-122699513 GCF_900095145.1 Mus pahari | reverse complement strand
TCACTTTGTAGACCAGGCTGGCCTCGAACTCAGAAATCCACCTGCCTCTGCCTCCCAAGTGCTGGGATTAAAGGCGTGCGCCACCACCGCCCGGCAGAATCTCAATCTTTAATTCAGACAAATGGCCATGATTTGAGGTTGATATACATTAACATCTCTATCTCCACGACAACAATCTAGCTTTATAAGAATAATCCATGATTTTGTCATCCACTTCTGTAAGCAATGAGGAAATAAACATATAAACACCTTAATAATTGCTGTTGATAAATGGGCAGCTGTTCCCAAAGCATTGTTATACTTCCTTGAAAATTGAGTTCAACTCAATTCTTGGTTTCAGGTTATAAGTCACTAGTGAAAGAGAAAAACAATGCCCCTCAGGAAAATTTGATTCCAGTAGTTTTGTTTACTTGGTCCTCATAATTTGGAATTCAACAATGTGGTGCTCTGTCAGCTTAAATTTCAGCAGGACTGCTTTGGTTGATTCTGTTGGCTAACGTTGTTGTTCATAAATCGCGAAATGTTATTGTTGCTAGGGAACATTGTAGTTGCTGTCTACTAACCAAATCAATTTTTACAAAATAACAGCATATTCAATTTCATTTGTGAGTGTGTGTTATGCACATTTCCGGCTGCATAAGATTATCATAAATGCTACATAAAACATTTTAAGATTGTGACTTGTATATGCGATGGGTGTGTTCATTTGTATTCCTCGGATACAACTGTAATTTACTATTACATTATACTATGAGAGAGGCAAGCCAGAAAATGGTGTAGGGTCTTTAAATATCCAAGTACTCAGCTGATTTTATTAGGTGTAAGTGCTTTGCTTTTTTTTTTTTTATTCTCACTAAGCATACATCAGTTTAACACAATAAACCCAGTTTAATTTCTTTCTTTAGCTTTCAACCTGAATAAGTTCTTGCATTTAAATAGCCAGATTCTCCATACCAAAAATTATGAGATGACAAAGGACTTTGAGGTCAGGTTCAAAGTCTCATTTGAA
>NC_034613.1:122684780-122698493 GCF_900095145.1 Mus pahari | reverse complement strand
TCTCTAGCTGCATATGTGGCAGAAGATGGCGTATTCAGCCATCATTGGGAAGAGAGGCCCCTTGGTCTTGCAAACTTTATATGCCCCATACAGGGGAATGCCAGGGCCAAGAAGGGGGAGTGGGTGGGTAGGGGAGCAGGGGTGGGGTGGGTATAGGGGACTTTCGGGATAGCATTTAAAATGTAAATAAATAAAATATCTAATAATAAAATAACTAAAAAAAGAAAAAAAGAAAAAAAAAACTCGTGAAGGAAACTGAAACTCTCTCCATAGTCCACATACAGAATCTTAGGAGATCAACCCATGCAGTGTTGACAGAAGTGATGGCAAGGGGCCTGTGCAAACGCAATTAAGCTTCCAACCAGTTGCTGTTGAATTAAACAAAGGGTGAGTCTGGGTTAATCAGCAAAGGCAGCAAAGTCTTTTAAAGAGAAACCAGGTTGGTATATTGCTGCTAGCAAAAGTTGCAAGGCAGTGGATTCTGCTACATCATATCTAATTTTGGAAGAAAGCCCGAAAACGCCAGAAAGATCTCTGTCCTGGTGAGTAGACTAAATTTGGATTTTAGCCAAATAAAACAATAGCTAGAAAACCCACTCAATCTGCCCCCATTAATCCAAGAAAATAACCAGGTATTTTTGTTAAACTGCTAAATTAATGGTATGTTCCTACAGGATATTACTGTATTCCCCTTTGCTTAGAGAATAATCCTCTCCTATAGATAAATAGGTAGATAAACAAATAAGAGAAAGAAAAATGCACAAGAATAATTTGAAGTCTTGGTTAGGTATATTTTGAATAATAGGCGATTCTACTTGATAAAGAACATAAGGATCTTTGAAAGAAATATGTATGATGCTCTCCTTTTTTCATATTTTGTCTTATAATTTAAAAGGATTATATGTTCCCTTTGGAAAATTTGGAAACAAGAAGCTTGGGAGAAGGCTCAACAGTTAAGGTTCTTGCTATGCAAATGTGAGAACTGAAGTTCAGATCCCAGAAATTCAGCTAAATGCTAGGTGGACCAGTCTCTGATAACCACACGCATAAGCACATTTGTACACATGTGCCCACACACATGTTCCTACACACACGCAAAATTCCACATAAACACATATACACAGATGCATACTACCACACACATAAA
Source organism: Mus pahari (assembly GCF_900095145.1). Lineage (NCBI taxonomy): Eukaryota > Metazoa > Chordata > Mammalia > Rodentia > Muridae > Mus > Mus pahari. The sequence continues at coordinate 122,697,346 of NC_034613.1, read as the reverse complement.
AAATGGAAAAAGAAAATGTGGAAACCATAGAAAGGCACATAGTAGACTTTCATACCAGTTTTATCTATTTTTCCTTTACCATGATCACCTTTGCTTACTAATAACATCTAGGCCTAGAACAATGTCTGATTCATCCTGGTTGCTAAGATATTATTTACTGAGCACAGACGATATGAGATGAATAGATAAAACTTTTATTTTGTTACTAATTTTTATAAAAGATGTATTTGTTTATTTTATGTATATGAATACACCGTAGCTGTCTTCAGACACACCAGAAGAGGACATCTGATCCCATTACAGATGGTTGTGAGCCACCATGTGGTTGCTGGGAATTGAACGAGCAGTCAGTGCTCTTAACTTCTAAGCCATCTCGCCAGCCTTTGTTACCACTTTTAAAGATTATTGTTTTATTTAGATTTATTTAATTTCCCCTGTTTATTAAAAATAGATTTTCTTATACAATATATTCTGATTATAGTTTCCCTTCTCTCCACTCACCCCAGTTTCTTCCCACCCCACCTCCCCTCCAGATCCACTCCCTTTCTGTCTCTCATGAGAAAGGAACAGGCTTCTGACAGATAACCAAACAGAATAAACTGAAAAAGCCAGCTAAAACAAAACCATCAAGAGTGGATAAGACAGGGACTGGTGAGATGGCTCAGCGGTTAAGAGCACCCGACTGCTCTTCCGAAGGTCCGGAGTTCAAATCCCAGCAACCACATGGTGGCTCACAACCATCCATAACAAGATTTGACACCCTCTTCTGGAGTGTCTGAAGACAGCTACAGAGTACTTACATGTAATAAATAAATAATTTTAAAAAAAATTTAAAAAATGAGTGGATAAGACAAAGCAAGAGAAGGAAGAGCCCAAGAGAAGGCACAAGACTCAGAGACACACTCATTCACACACTTTGGAGTCCCATAAAAATACTAAACTAAAAGCTGGAGAGACGGCTTAGTGTTTAAGAACACTGACTACTTTTCCACAGGTCCTGAGGTCAATTCCCAGCAACACATGGTGGCTCACAACCATCTGTAATGGGATCCGATGGATGGCCTCTTCTGGGGTGTCTGAAGACATCCACAGTGTACTCATACACATAAAATAAATGAATAGATCTTTAAAAACTTGTAAACAAAAAAGTAAACTCTCCCTCTTCCTCTCTCTTCCTCTCTCCCTTTGCATAATGTCTGGCTGTCGGTCTCTGTATTTGTTCCCATCTGCTGCTAGAGAACACTTCTCTGATGATGGCTGAATAAGGCACTGATCTAGAGTATAGCAGACAATTGTTAGGGGTAATTTTATTTTATTTTATTTTATTTTATTTTATTTTATTTTATTTTATTTTATTTTATTTTATTTTTTTGTTTTTTCGAGACAGGGTTTCTCTGTATAGCCCTGGCTGTCCTGGAACTCACTCTGTAGACCAGGCTGACCTCGAACTCAGAAATCCGCCTGCCTTTGCCTCTCAAGTGCTGGGATTAAAGGCGTGCGCCACCACGGCTGGCTGTTATTTTTGTTTTTAAGACCAGTAGTATTTGGTTTAACCCTAGATCTTTGGCCTATGTAGTCTCTGTAGTCTCTGGTTCTTGGTCATCCTAGCAGTATCAGGTATGGGTTACACCTTGTGGAGTGAGCCTTAAGTCAAATCAGACATGGGTTGGCTATTCCCATAAGCTTTGTGCCTCTACTGTCCTAGCATATATTGCAGGTAGGATAGATTGTAGATCAAAGGTTTTTGTGGACCTTCCCATACCAAAGACATTGGGAAATAGAGATTAAGGTTCTATGCAGGTATCAACTCAACACTTCCATGTTCAATATGTGTGTGTGTGTGTGTGTGTGTGTGTGTGTGTGTTTTGTTATCTTCAGCAATGGAGCCTTGCTGTTAGATTGTCTTGGTAACAGTTGCCTGGGTTGTTTGGGGATTTCAGTGGGAACCCTTTGGCTAACAGCTCAGTTGGATGTAACCCAGACCCATTACTGGAAACTTCATTTGGTAACAAGAGATGGCCAGTTGGGATTCCATCTCTCTCCTTATTTAGAAACTTCATTAGGATCACCTTCATATATTTTAGGAAGTTTCCATTGCACTAAGTTTCCATACCACCCCTCGAATGCCCCTCAATTCTAGCTGTCTCTCTCTGCATCCCTTCTGTCACCTTATCTCTCTTCCCCTCCCTACCTGATCCTTCCATTCCCACATCCCTTGCCATAGAACCTATACTATTTCTCCCTCCCAGGAAGATCCATGTAACCCCCTCCCAGTCCTTTCCACTATATCTGACCTCTCTGGGACTATGGATTATAGCTTGATATCTTAGTGTTTTATTGCTGTGAAAAGACAGACCATGGTAAATCTTATAAAGGAAAAACATTTATTTTTTTTATTTTTAAGATTTATTTATTTATTTTATGTATAAGAGTACACTTTAGCAGTATAAATAGTTGTGAGCCATGTGGTTGTTGGGGATTGAATTTAGGACCTCTGCTCACTCTGACTTGTTCAGTCCCTGCTTGCTCCAGCCCAAAGATTATTTATTAATGTAAATAAACACACTGTAGCTGACTTCAGACAGCTACCAGAAGAGGGTGTCAGATCTCATTACGGGTAGTTGTGAGTCACCATGTGGTTGCTGGGATTTGAACTCAGAACCTTTGGAAGAGGAGTTAGTGCTCTTAACCACTGAGCCATCTGGCCAACCCAAAGGAAAACGTTTAATGGAGGCTATCTTACAGTTTCAGAGGTTTAGTCCATTATCATCATTGCAGGAACCATGGTGGCAAGCTTGCAGAGCAGACATGGTACTGGAAAAGGAGCTGGTAGTTCTACACCCCAAGAACCTTGAATTGGTTTTCCCTCACCATTCCATGGTGCTAGTCCCAGAGATTAGTAATATCATGGATTCATCTTATTTTATTTATCTACTTTAATTACTTTTTTTTTTTTTNNTTTTTCGAGACAGGGTTTCTCTGTATAGTCCTGGATGTCCTGGAACTCAATCTGTAGACCAAGTTAGTCTCGAACTCAGAAATCTGCCTGCCTCTGTCTCCCAAGTACTGGGATTAAAGGCATGCGCCACCACTTCCCGGCTAATTAATTACTTAAAAAGAGATCTATCTATCTATCTATCTATCTATCTATCTATCTATCTATCTATCTATCTATCTATCTATCTATCTATCTAATGTATAAGGGTATACTGTAGCTGTACAGATGGTTGTGAGCCTTCATGTGGCTGCTGGGAACTGAATTTAGGACTGTTGGACCCACTTGCTCAGTCCCTGCTCACTCTGGCCCAAAGATTATTTATTAATATAAATAAGTACATGTAGCTGTCTTCAGACACACCAGAAGAGAGTGTCAGATCTCATTACGGATGGTTGTGAGTGACCATGTGGTTGCTGGGAATTGAACTCAGGACCTTTGGAACAGCAGTCAGTGCTCTTAACTGCTGAACCATCTCTTCAGACCCCTAATTAATTACTTTAATTTGTATGTTTTCTGAGTGATTATGGGTGCCCATGTACCATGGAATATACATGGAGGTCAGAGGACAACTTTTGGGAGTCAGTTTTTCCTTCCACTTTGTTGAGGTAGAGTCTCTCTTGTTTCTACCACTGTGATGCAGAAACACCACACCAGCCTAGCTGATGTAGAGTTTGTGTGGATTTTCCCCTCTCTCTTTCCCTTCATGCTGTAGAACTGTGGGGATTATAGGTGCAAGCCCCTGAATTTGGCTTCCCTCCAAATTATGGGGTCAGGACTCAAGTCATCAGTCATTGGTTTATCTATTTACCTACTAAGCCATCTTCCAGGTTCCAACTTTTATCTTTTGTAGGCTTTTGAATTTTTTTTTATTTTTTGAGATCATAATGTAATTACATAATTTTCTCTTTTCTGTTCCTTCTTTCAAACCCTCCTATATTATGCCTCTCTTTGCTCTCTTTCAGATTCATGGCCTCTTTTTTTTTTTTTTGAGATAGGCTTTCTCTGTATAGTCCTGGCTGTCCTGGAACTCACTTTGTAGACCAGGCTGGCCTCGAACTCAGAAATCTGCATGCCTCTGCCTCCCCAGTGCTAGGATTAAAGGCGTTTGCCACCACACTCGGCTTCATGGCATCTTTTTTCATTAGTTGTTGTTACATATGTCTATGTTATTTACCTAAATAAATAAATACAACCTCAGTTGTAAAAACTACTACTCAGTCTGTACGATGTCACTTGTATGTATGTGTTTTCAGGGCCGAATACTCACTGAGCTATTGTTCATATGTATGTCATACAACCAATAACAATTAAGGTTATAGTTTAGTTGCTTTTAATATATCTATAGTTATATGAATCACTACAATCTATACTATACTTTTAAATTTAAAAGTATAGATTTCAATTAGACTTATTGATGATTATATTCCTAGTGTCCTTAAGAACCCACAGTATTTACTAAAAATTTCCACTTTCTTTCTAAGGAAATGTTTAGCTTTATGTAGCATGAGAATATCTAAACGTAATAAAGCTTTCTGTAGAATGCTGACCACCAGTACAACGGGATACTGTTAAGTACGAAAATATAACAAATTGCTTATACATGCTATCGCAACAGAGATCAACCTTGAAAATATTGTGCAAAGTAAAAGTAGCAAATTATAAAAGATAGGTATTTGTGGTGGTTTGAATATGCTTGACCTAGGGAATGGCACTATTTGGGGATGTGGCCTCTTTTGAGAAAGTGTGTCACTGTGTATGTAGCCTTTAAGACCCTTGCCCTAGCTGTCTAGAAGTCAGTCTTCTCCCAACAGCCTTCAGATGAAGATGTAGAGCTCTCAGCTCCTCCTGCACCATGCTCCCGCCTTGATGAGAACGGACTGAAACTTCGAACCTGAAAACCAGCCCCAATTCAATGTTGTCCTTGTAAGAGTTGCCTTGGTCACAGTGTATGCTCACAGCAGTAAAACCTTAACTAAGACAGTATATGTTTCATTTTGTCCATGTATGTGAAATATCCAGAAAAGGCAAGTCCAAAAGGTGAGAAAACATATGTTTGCTAGGAACAGAAAATAGCAGAGTTAATGGAAAATGATTGTTAACAGGCACAGAGGCTTCCTGGGGACTGGAGAAAATGCTTCCGGATCACTTTATGGTGATGACTACACAGCTCTACAAATGTTAAAATCACTGTCTTATACATTTGAAATAGATGGATTTTGTGCTATATAAAATACATTTCAATACAGCTATTGAGAATGTAAATGGGTGAGGAGGGATTTTATTCTGCCTAATTGGTCACAGTGAAAACTAATGACCCTTAAGGAAAGACATTAGAAAAGTTAATACCTGCTTCTAAACATCAATTCAAATCACAGAAGGTTTAGTTTATGTGTTTTTAAAAAAATTATATAAAAACATAATTACTAGTGAATTTTTCCAAACGTTTTGGGAAGAAGTAATCTTAGTTTTATATAAGCTGTTTGAAAAAGCATGAAGAAGTCTTTTTTTGAACAAATTTTATGAAGTCGACATTGTTTTTATATAAAAACCAAAGATATTTATAAATACACAACAAAGCTATGTAGTACCTTTCTCCTTTCATGTAGTTTTGATTCTCACAGGTTCAATTATCCATTGTCTATAAATCTGCAGTGGAAATCAGTTCCTCTTTAGCTCTTCCCCCCCCCCCCCAAACTCTTTCTGTTTTGAAACAGGCTAACCCAGACTAGCCTCAACTCAGACTCCTGCACCTCCTACATCATCACCCCATACATGTTGGGATTACAAGTGTGTGTCACAACAGAGATAAATAGGTCATACTCTTAAACTGGATATTGTTTTAAATAATGTGATGCAAATTTATGCCTTCCTATTTTGTCTTGCCTGGAACATAAAACACCCCTTTTTCCATAGTATCTGTATTGTATACACATCTCAGCTGTTAGTCACATACTATTCATTTTGATTAACTGTCTATCATAGTATTTGTATTCAAAAACCCTTTATTTTAGTTAAAATGATCCCAAGGCATAAAAGTAATGTCACTGTCAGTTCAGGTATGTCTAGGAAAAGTTATAGTGCTTATTTTTTTTTTAAGACAGGGTTTCTCTATGTAGCCTTGGCTGTCCTGGAACTCACTTTGTAGACCAGGCTGGCCTCAAACTCAGAAATCCACCTGCCTCTGCTTCCCAAGTGCTGGGATTAAAGGCGTGTGCCACCACGCCCAGCCATAGTGCTTCTTATATTTGGAATAGAGCTTTACATAAATAAAGAAGAAAGGACCGGGCATAGTGACACATGCCTATAATCCTAATCCTAGCATACTTAAGAATGCTAAAACAAGACAATTATGAATTCAAGTTCAGCCTAGATTATTAAGGAAGTTCAATGCTGTCCTGGAGCCATGGCTCAGTCTTTAAGAACACTGACTGTGGATCCAAAGAACCCTAATTCAAGTCCCTAGAAGTACTTGACAGCCTATAGCTGTCTGAACTATCATTTGGGCTGGTGAGATGGCTCAGCTGTAAAGAGCACTGGCTGCTCTTCCAAAGGTCCTGAGTTCAAATCACAGCAACCACATGGTGGCTCACAACCACCTGTAATGAGATCTGTCGCCCTCTTCTGGTGTGTCTGAAGATAGCTACAGTGTACTTAAGAATAATAATAAATAAATCTTTTGGGCCGAATCAAGCAGGGACTGAGTGAGCAGAGTTGATCAGAATGAGCAAGTGAGCAGGGTTGACCAAAGCGAGCGGGGATGACCCGAGCAAGCTGGGTTGACCAGAGGGAGCAGAGGTCCTAAATATAATTCCCAGCAACCACATGAAGGCTCACAACCATCTGTATGGCTACAGTGTACTCATATACATAAAAATAAATAAAGTAAATATTTTAAAGAAAAGGAAGTTTAAGGCCATTTTGAGATGGAGAGTGAGATGTTCTAAAACAAATTATATGGTAGGGTTGCTAAGATTTATGGCCTATGTCTTACTCTGCTGGATTTATGATAGAAACTTTACCATAGGAAACAAAAATAGTATATATAGTGTTTGATACCATCTCCCACATCTGGAATCTCCCAGGAAACTAGCTTCTATGAATAAAGAAGAATGGCTATACTGACCAATATTTTTTTATGAGTCTAAAAACATAAAGGTGCTGGAGATTGAACCTAGAGTGTCACACATAACAGACAGGTACTCTGTCATTACACCAAGCTAACACAGGCAAGAATTTTAAGAAACTTTGGTAGATCAGACCTAACAATACATAAGAAAACCATATCACAATATTTGGGATTATTCCAAGAAGTGTTGGTGTGCCATTCAGCACCAACCTTTATAACTCAGCCCAACATCCATTGCCTTAACTTTATGATCTCAGTCAATGAAAAGAATTTGACAAAAATCTATTCGTAAAAACTGTCCAGCCTAGCAGGTCATGAGACTGTGGCAGGAGAGTGACACAGGGGTGTTATCAATTCAAGTTCTGCTTGGTCGATTTAGCAAGACACTGCTTTAAAATAAAAATAAGTAAAAAGAGAGCTGGGGGAGTATCTCAGTGTAAGTGCAAAGAGAAGGTAAGAGAACATATTGTGTCATCAGATGTAGGAGTCTAGCGTGTGGGAGACTCAAGGGTCAAACCGTAGTGTCTCTAAATAATAGATAACAAACAAACAAACAGATAAATAAATGAATGAATAAATAAATATACTAATCAATAAAAACGACCAAAGAAGTCCATTTTTCTTTTCTTTTCAGACCCCAGAAGGGGTTTCTCTGTGTAGTGCTGGCTCTCCTGGAACTTGCTTTGTAGCTCAGAATTAGTTCTACCTTCCTCTGCCTCTTGAGTGTTGGGATTAAAGGTGTGCATTGCCATCAACCAGCCTGAAGACCGTTTTTCAATAGACAAAGACTAGCTATGAAATATGTATAGAATCTATAATATTAATGGTGATTATTTTTACTCTATTATGGTTTGAATTTATACCCCCAAATGTGATGGTAACTTAATCTCAAACACAAAAACTGTTTGGAGGTAAGGTCTTATTTTCTAAGTCATGATGACTCCAACCTGTTGAATAGCATAACAATAATAAAAGGGCTTTAAGGTGGCAAATTTGATTTCTTTTTTTTACAATTTATTTCTATTCACATTACATCCCAATCACAGTGTCCCTTTCTCCTGCCCTTATAACTCCCTCTCCCAACTCCCCCTCCCCTGCACACACACACCTTGGGTACCGCTCAAGCCTGCCTTCTTGTCCCAGCAGGACTAAGCACTTCCTCTTCCCAACCAGGCAGTCCAGTTAGGAGAAGGGGATTCAGTGGCATGCAACTGAGTCAGAGACAGCTCCTGCTCCAGTTGTTAGGGGACCCACATGAAGACTAAGCTGCACATCTGCTACCAATGTATGTGGGGCCTAGCCCCAACCCCTGACTGCTCTTTGGTTGATGGTTCAGTTCCTATGGGACCCTATGGGCCCAAGTTGTTGACTTTGTAGGTCTTCTTGTGGTGTCCTTGAACCCACTGGCTTGCTCAATCCTGTTGTCTGCTCTTTCACAAGACTCAAAAACTCTATCTGTAGTTTGGCTGTGGGTTTCTACATCTATTTCTATCAGTTGTTCGCTGATTCCTCTCAGGAGACAGTTATGCTAGGTTCCTGTCATATGTGTTTTTCTGGGTTTCTGTTACCTCAGTTAGGATGATATTCTCAAGTTTCATCCATTTACCTGAAAAATTCGTTATGTCTTTGTTTTTAATAGCCAAATAGTACTTCATTATGTAGATGTACCACATTTTCTTATTTTTCAGTTGAGGGACATCTTGATTGTTTCCAGTTTCTGGCTATTATGAATAAAGCTGCTGTTATGAACATAGTTGAGCAAACATCCCTGTGGTATAGTGGAGTGTCTTTTGGTTATATGCCCCGGACTGGTATATCTGGGTCTCGAGGTAGAACTATTCCCAATTTTCTGAGAAACCACCAAATTGATTTCCAAAGTAGTTGTACAAGTTTGTGATCCCACCAGCAATGGCAGTGTTCCTCTTTCTCCACATCCTTGTCAGCATGTGCTGCCACTTGAGTTTTTTATCTTAGCCATTTTGATTGGTGTAAGGTGGAATCTCAGGGTCATTTTTATTTACATTTCTATGTTGAGTAAGGATGTTAAAGATTTCTTTAAATGCTTCCTGGCCATTCAAGATTCGTCTATTGAGAATTCTGTGTTTAGCTCTGTACTCCATTTTTTGTTTTTTGTTTTTTGAGACAGGGTTTCTCTGTATAGCCCTGGCTGTCCTGGAACTGACTTTGTAGACCAGGCTGGCCTCAAACTCAGAAATCCACCTGCCTCTGACTCCCAAGTGCTGGGATTAAAGGCACGTGCAACCACGCGCGGCTTGCAGTTTTCTATTGTAACTGTACAGCATAGACTAAAGCAGCCTCTATGATCTGGGGTAAAGTTGATGTGTCTAGACTTAAGCACTTCTATTTAACATTACACTAAGTACTCTGGCTGGTGGAATTGAGCAAGATAAGGAAATAGCCCACATTTGAAGTCTCTAATCGGACGATAGTGCAGAACAACTTGAATATCTGATTGAGTCCATTAAGAAGCTATGAGAACTGATAAGTGACTTTATTAAGTTTGTTGGCTATGCAATGAATGCACAAATACCAGTTATATTTTATTTTATTTTTTGAGTAAATATATTTTTTATTATTATTATTATTTTCTTTATTTACATTTCAAATGCTATCCCGAAAGTTCCCTATACCCCCCCACACCCCTGCTCCCCACCTACCCACTCCCACTTCTTGGCCCTGGCCTTCCCCTGTGCTGGGGCATATAAAGTTTGCAAGACCAAGGGGCCTCTCTTCCCAATGATGGCCGACTAGGCCATCTTCTGTTACATATGCATCTAGAGACACGAGCTCAGGGGGTACTGGTTAGTTCATATTGTTGTTCCACCTACAGGGTTGCATCCCCCTTCAGCTCCTTGGGTACTTTCTCTAGCTCCTCCATTGGGGGCCCTGTGTTCCATCCAATAGCTGACTGTGAGCATCCACTTCTGTGTTTGCCAGGCACTGGCATAGCCTCACAAGAGGCCGCTATATCAGGGTCCCTTCAGCAGAATCTTGCTGGTATGTGCATTAGTATCTGGGTTTGGTGGCTGATGATGGGATGGATCCCTGGGTGGGGTAGTCCCTGGATAGTCCATCCTTTCATCTTAGTTCTAAATTTTGTCTTTGTATCTATGTCCTTTCATGGGTCAGTTATACTTTTATATATTATTCACAATGAACAGAAAAGAATTTAACTTTAAGAATCAATATAATTTCGAATATCACTTAGGATTCAAAACCACCTAAAGGTACTTAGGGACAAATAGAGATAAAACTGACAAAATACTTGCACATGAGTCTGATCCCTGGAAGCCACGTAAAGTAGGAGAAATCCAACCCCACAAAATCGTTCCTTTACCTACACATGTATGGCAGTGCATATGTGTCCTCATTACATCATAAACACACACACACACACACAATTATGTTAATCATTAATTAATAAAGAGGTACAACACCTGCATACTAAAAATCAGAATAAAAATAAAATAAAATATGGAAAAATAATAAATTAATGGAGTAATGACACCCAGTAAGAGAGTTTATATTGCTAAAATGTTAATTGTCCTGAAATAGGTTTGCAATTCAGTTTCAGTAAAAATATCAGTTTGCTTTTGTTTTGTAGTTTGCTTTGATTTTTAACAGAAGTAGACAGTCTGACTATTATATGAGTGGGAAAATACAAAGGATTTATACTATGCCTAAGCATTCTTTTTTTTTTAAAAAAATTAATTAATTAATTAATTAATTTCATGTATGTGATTACACATACATGACAGCTGCTGTCTTCAGACACACCAGAAGAGAGCATTGGACCCCGTTACAGATGGTTGTGAGCCACCATGTGGTTGCTGGGAATTGAACTCAGGACCCCTGGAAGAGCAGTCAGTGCTCTTAACCACTGAGCCATCTTTCTAGTCTGGCCTAAGCATTCTGAAAAGTACAAGTTCAGGGAATATTATTACCTGATTCTACACCTTGTCATAAAACTACAGTAATCAAGATGGCATTGGTATCAAGATAGACACATAGATCAGTGCAAATGAGTCATTCATTTTAAGAAATATTTAAAGGATTTCTAAATTACTGTTATTTCTTTGTGTGTGTGACCCCAGGAAGTTTTTTATGGGTGCTTACAAGATCACAGGTCAGCAGTTATTTATAGGAGCATGTGCAACTTACTAGTAGCTACATAACTGAAGAAAATGTCTTTCATCAGTAACCATTAAGTATCTTAGGTCCTTAGAGAGAGGTGGGTCAGGGTAAGACCCTATACCCTCCATTAAAGAATGTTGGCAGGAGGGGTCATGGTGAGATTGGACATGTGAGTGGGGGACTGAGAGGAAAGGGGGCACTGCAATCACACTGTAAAGTGAATGTGTGTGTGTGTGTGTGTGTGTGTGTGTGTGTGTGTGTATGTATGTATGTTAGCAGGCCCAGTTTTGTGCAGATAACCACAGTTGCTCAGAGGCCATGTGTGAAATGTGTGAAATGTGTGAAATGGTCATGTTGCTCCTGGAAGACAGGTTTTTTCATCCTTCTACCCAGGACACTGTAGTTTTACAAAGGTGCAAATGCAATTCAACAGGAAAAAAATTGTCTTTTTGCCAAAGCTGCTGAAGCAAGAGACTATCCACATGCAAACAAATAAGCTTAATCAAAAACACCTACCCTACATCATATTCGACAAAAATGATCTCAAAAGAATCATATTAATGTGTGAATATGTTTAAATTAAAACTGCTTTTTGCAGAAAATGTTATGGGAAAAAATTGTGACCTTTCTTTAGAGAGTACACTCTTTTATAAAAGGATTTGTGTTTTACGTGTGTCAGATTTCTGTCTCTGCACCATGTGCAATTACAGCCTGTTCAGGTCAGAAGATGACATCAAATCCCTTGGAACAGGAGCTTCAGACTGTGAGCCTCCATGTGGGTTCTGAGAATGAAATCTGGGTCCTCTGGCCAGTACTTTTAACCACTGAGCAATCTCTCCAGCTCCAAGAGCACACTTTTAACCTAGTGCCACAAACAAAACCCATAAATCACGAAAGAAGGGTCTGGTGAGATGGTTCATAGGGTGCTGTCAAGCTTGATGCTTTGAATTCCATTCCCAGGATCCTCCTGGCGAAAAAATTGAGACTGGCAATTTGTCCTTTGATCTCTATACATGTGCTGTAACAATAAGCAAGCACACATGTGTATGCATGCATACACACATACAAATAACACACACATACACACACACACACACACACATACAGACTGAGCTAAATAATGAGACCATCTCTCAAAAATATGGTAAAATAGTAAAAAAAAAATACAAATATGCTCTTTAAAATATATTCATTTTAAAAGGTTTCTTTTGATACATATTTTAAAGATTTATTTATTTTATGTATATGAATATGTTGTCACTGACACACCTGAAGAGGACATTAGAT
>NC_034613.1:122679853-122684550 GCF_900095145.1 Mus pahari | reverse complement strand
ATCTCATTACGGATGGTTGTGAGCCACCATGTGGTTGCTGGGATTTGAACTCAGGACCTTTGGAAGAGCAGTCAGTGCTCTTACCCGCTGAGCCATCTCAGCAGCCACCTAATATATATATATATATATATATATATATATATATATATATATATATATTCTTTTAAGACTTATTTTATGTAAGTACACTGTAGCTGTCTTCGGGCATGCCAGAAGAGGGCATCAGATCTCATTATGGGTGGTTGTGATCCACCATGTGGTTGCTGGGATTTGAACTCAGAACCTTCGGAAGAGCAGTCAGTGCTCTTAGCTGCTGAGCCATCTCGCCAGCCCCTAAAATACATTTTTAGTAGACTGAAAGAAGTATAGATTAGAAGAAAATCTGTGGTATATATAACAAAACATATATGTAATACATAAAAAAACATTCAAAATTTAGTAAGAAGCTCTTTACTAGTATGGTAGAAAAGTGGCCTGAAGACAAGATCTCAGCACAAACGGGTTGATGGTGGGGGAGGGCAGTATATCTAGAGCTGGCAGTGTAACTTGCCAGTATCATCAATGTGGGACTGGTTTTGAAGACATAGAGGATACAAACTAAGCAGTTCATTGAGTCTTGTTGTATGATCTCAGAAGAATTGGGAAATTAGATAATGTGTGGTAGGGTTTGGTGGGGGGTTCTTGTATTGAGTCTTTGGGGGCCGACTATTGACACTGTGAGGGTAAGTCCTAGATTTCAGTGGAGAAGACAAGATGTTGGCAGTGTCAGGACCATGGAATATGTGTGGTAGAGAGCTGTGGGTATGAAATGGACCTGGCCTAGGAAAGATACTGTGTGCTGAGGTCAGAAGAGCTGGAGACTTGAGGTTAGCCAAGTTTTTGAAGTCCAGTCGATTTCATTCTGAGTTCCAGATGCCGGACATGCAGCTGCAGGGTCTTACATTTGGATTTTGCTGTGATTATTTCTTGCTATGTGTCATTCTTCCATTTTGGAGTAGGAATGCTTACTCCCATTATATGTTGGAGGTATATAACTTGTAAATAATTATTTTATAGGAGCTTACAGTTAAGAGACTTTAGATTCTTGAAATGTAAGAATTTTAAAATGACTACGAGACTATTTGAAGTTTGATTGTATTATGCATTGTGGAATAAACAGAAGACGTTGAACAAAATATGGAAAAGTTTTTATTTAAAGTGATATGTTTGGATATCAAGTTGACAAGGAGTGGAGTTGTTGAGGATGATCTCAATTATCAACCAGACAAGATTAGACTCATCTGGGAGACAGGCCTCTGGATGTGCCTGTGTGTGCTTTTCCTGATTAAAGTTAATAGGGGTGATATGATCCACACTCTCATTTTGTGTGGTATCAGGATCATTGCATGGCCGAGCTTAAGAAATTCAACAGGGGGCATTTAGAGTTAGGGATATGATGTTCCATTTTCTCTTTGGACTCATGGTAATATAATGCTTTCTGTAGGGCTAGCCCCAATGGCTCTCCATTTAGGACTCTGACACAAAAGTTTACTAGCTGTGCTGTATATAAAAGTAATAAGTTTATTTAAAATTATCTGACTAATGGGTTATGACTAACCATGCATCCAAGTAACAGTTGGCTCTTATAATTAAATAAAAAGGCCAATGATCTCTGTCCCCACAGGTAATTTGATTTGAATCTGTGGCTCACCACCTTAGTCCAGACCCTATGGGTTCCCTGGTTCCCTTGTCCTTCACCTCTGAGAATGATTGATCCTGCTTAATTAACTTATTGTTGCTCCTTTATAAAAATCAAGAATTTGAAAGTAACTAAAAGAAATGAGAGAGTAGAGACTGAGGTAACACCATCTTGTCCAGACTCCAGGTCATGGTTGCTTAGATACTTCTTAGTCCTCTACCCCCCAACAGCCATGCTTGCCTTAGCAACATATTTGGGATTTCAATGACCCTGGTCATGGTCCAAATGTATTATCCTAAATAATCAATATTTATACAAACTAAATATAAACTAAAATAACTGAAAATGGTATACATAAAAATTGTCATATTGTGTCTGAAATAACTACTGTGTTCTGCCCCAAAACATGTGGCAAGGTTATTCTGACTTATCTAACATTGACGCAATTGTGGGATTTTGCTTTTAAAAATGCTGTACCCACACCGGATCAGTACTTTCAATTGAATGTTCCTCCCCAGAGAAGCTGCAGCCTGTCAGCATGGCTCAGGAGTTTGTGAACTGCAAGATCCAGTCTGGGAAGGTGGTCGTGTTCATCAAGCCTACATGCCCCTACTGAAGAAAGACCCAAGAAATCCTCAGTCAACTGCCTTTCAAACAAGGTCTTCTGGCATTTGTGGACATCACAGCCACTAACACCACCAATGTGTAAGATTATTTAAAACCGTAGTGAGAACTGTTCTTTGGGGCTTCGTGGGTAAACACTGCACATAGGCAGATACAGTGATCTAATCTCCATGTAACAGAATGGGGAGCTGATGACTTGGCTGAAGCAGATTGGAGCTCTGTAGTTATAAAAGGGGTGTTAGATGGCTGATGATGGGATGGATTCCCAGATGGGGTAGTCTCTGGACAGTCCATCCTTTCATCTTAGCTCTAAATTTTGTCTCTGTACCTAATATCCTTTCATGGGTATTTTGTTCCTTATTCTAAGGAGGAATGAAGTATCCACACGATGGTCATCCTTCTTGGTTTTCTTGTGTTTTGCATAATGTATCTCGGGTATTCTAAGTTTCTGGGCTAATATCTGCTTATTAGTGAGTGCATATCTAGTGACTTCTTTTGTGATTGGGTTACCTCACTAAGGATGGTATCCTCCAGACACATCCATTTGCCTAAGAATTTCATAAATTCATTGTTTTTAATAGCTGAGTATCCCATCATCAGCCACCAAACCTAGATACTAATGCACATGCCAGCAAGATTCTGCTGAAGGGACCCTGATATTGCGGACTCTTGTGAGGCTATGTCAGTGCCTGGCAAACACTGAAGTGGATGCTCACAGCCAGCTATTGGATGGAACACAGGGTCCCCAATGGAGGAGCTAGAGAAAGTACCCAAGGAGCTGAAGGGGGATGCAACCCTGTAGGTGGAACAACAATATGAACTAACCAGTACCCCCTGAGCTTGTGTCTCTAGCTGCATATGTAGCAGAAGATGGCCTAATCGGCCATCACTGGGAAGAGAGGCCCCTTGGTCTTGCAAACTTTATATGACCCAGCACAAGGGAAGGCCTGGGCCAAGTAGTGGGAGTGGGTGGGTAGGGGAGCAGGGGTGGGGGGGGTATAGGGAACTTTCGGGATAGCATTTGTAATGTAAATAAAGAAAATAATAATAAAAAAACTTTGATTAAAAAGGGGTGTTAGGCAGAGCCCATGCTGACATAGCCGTTCAGTCATGCTGATGGCCAGTGCCCCTGAGAGTTGTTGTGCATCGCAGAGGATGTCAGTATTTCCGGTGACTGGGATTTTCAACAAAGCGTCCCTTATTCTTCTTTGCCTCCATGCTAAAAACTGTTCTAATTTGCCCCTAACCATGGGGCCAAGAAGCTGAACAGATCACAGTGGTTTGATTATCCATTCTTCATGTGCCGACATGTCTTTACCTCTCAGCCCATGCTTTCCAATCCAGTTGATCTAAATCTCCAGTGCATCTGTTGTTGGTTTTCTGTTACTGTTCATCAGCTGAAGTCATTTTACAGAAGTGTATTTTCTAAAGAATTATTGAATCAATGGATATTGAGAATTTGTTTATGAGTCACACTCAGGTCTCTCTCTCTCCCTCATGCATGCACCTTTCCCACTTCTGCATTCACTGCACTCAGCCAATGCTCTCAACCTCATCCTCCCACAACCCACAGAAGTCCACACTTTATGAGGATGCTGTTCGAAAAATCAGATGAAGAACTTTAGCATAGTTGGTCCTCACTGAGGCCTTATTAACATAGGCGGCAGAACAAATGGTGCATTCAGCTCTGTCTGTACAGGTGATTGATTGCCCAGAAAAACCCCAAGCAGCTGTGTGTTGATCCGAGTTAGAGTACCAGCAAACGCAAATATGAAATACAAAATTGCAGAACTCTCCTTTCAAGAATGTCTGTGAAAGAAGTTGTTTCTGAAACATTGCCCTAAATAATTTCTTCGGTTCACACTTTGACATTTTGCTTTGATATCTTGCTATGACGTTTAATTATCATGGAACTGTAGGTCACTTCTCTGGTCTCCAGTGAGAAGGACTCATCACTAATAATGATGTATCTGTAGATGGCTAAAATAAAATAAAATAAAATAAAATAAAATAAATGCTGTACCCCTGAGCCTTGTTAACAAAAGACTTTGAGGCATTCATCTGCTCTTGGTCTCCGGCAAAAATGAAAGGACTTATACTCCTTTAAAAATTAATTTATTCTCTCATATATTATATCCCAACCAGTTTCCCTCATTTCCTCTTCCCCTTATCTCCTCCATCTTGTCCACTTCCTTCCTCCCCATCTCCTTCTCTGTTTCCCTTCAGAATAGGGCAGGGATACCAATCAAAATGGCATATCAAGTTGCAATAAGATTAGGCACCTCCTCCTCAGAAAATTGTACATACTGCTACCGGAAGATCCAGCAATACCTCTCCTGGGCATATACCCAGAAAATGTTCCAACTGGTAATAAGGACACATGCTCCACTATGTT
>NC_034613.1:122670855-122679158 GCF_900095145.1 Mus pahari | reverse complement strand
AGAAGCGGATGAGCAAAGTCAGCTATTGGATAGAACACAGGGTCCCCAATGGAGGAGCTAGAGAAAGTACCCAAGGAGAAACCCTATAGGAGGAACAACAAAATGAACAAACCAGTACCCATAGAGCTCGTGTCTCTAGCTGCATATGTAGCAGAAGATGGCCTATTTGGCCATCATTGGGAATAGAGGCTTCTTGGTCTTGCAAACTATATATGTCCCAGTACAGAGGAATGCCAGGGCTATGAAGTGGGAGTGGGGGGAGGGTATAGGGAGCTTTTGGGATAGCATTTGAAGTGTAAATAAAGAAAATATCTAATAAAAAAGTTAATTAGTAAAAAAAAATAGGCACCTCCTTTCATATTGTCTGGATGAGGCAACCCAGTAGGAGAACAAAGGTCCCCAAAGCCGGCAAAAGTAGGGCTCATACTCATAATTGGTTTAATTAATGTGGTGGTCTAGAACTTTCCTGAGTGGATCATTTCATGGGCTGACTGAAAACAGAAATTAGATTAGAGTTTTTTCTTTGCTTTCTGGTTGAAGGTGTGACAAGCTGCCTTAGGCCTCATGACTAATCCATCATGGTGGACAGTACTCATGAGCTATGAGCCAAAATAGCATTTGTTGCTTTTGTCAAGGGTTTTGTTACAGCAATGAGTAAAGTAACCAATACCAATGGTAATTGGGCAGTAGAGATTGAGAACAGATAGAACAAAGAGTTGATGGGTGCAGCTGGGGATATAGCTCAGTTGACAGAGTGATTCTTTAGCATTCACAAAGCCCTGGATGGATACCTAGTACTACATAAGTCTTTTATAGTGGCACATACCTGTAATCCTAGCACTTGAGAGGTGGAAACAGGAGGATCAGAAGTTCAAGGTTGTTTTAAGAGTTACAAAGAGAATTCAAGGCCAACATGAACTATATAAGACTCTGTTTCAATAAAACAATGCAAAAATATAACAGTTGATGGATCGCTGTGCTGAGAGGGTTGAGAAGATCTGATTCAAAAATTATACAACACACAGACAGACAGACACACNCACAGACACATAGACACACAGACACACACATACAGAAATATCACATGGTACCCTCATTAAATATATACAATTTATATTTTATGTATTTATTTTAAATATTAAATTTAAGGAAATTACACATCACAAAGTATAGAATATTCACTTTGAAAAGGTGTAGAAACACCTCTTCTTAGACAGGAAGGCAAAAAGTAGATATGACAGAACTGTAGATTGTTTCCTTTTTAAATACCCAGCCGACATCATTTCTGCTAGGTTCTTTATTTTTCTTCCTTGAACCTAAGGCTCTGCTGGCGTGTGACTTGGAAAGAGGAAGTGAGCAATGTCTGGCAGTGTTCATTTGTAGCGTGACTCACAAACACACCAGCAAAGTTGTTTCCAGTTATGAAGGCAGCTAAATCAAAATTAGAGAAGCAGCGACCTCATTCCGGCGCCGGCATCAAAAGCAGCTCCTTCACCCAGCCAGATTCTTAGGCTTACAGGCTTGTTCTTAGTAATCGATTCGCAGTTTCTTCCTTCACGTCGTCCAGTGGTTTCTGAGAATTACCTAATACTCCTCATCGAACTAAGTTTGATTTCCAAATTAGCTAGAATGAGTTGTTTTATCTGTTTGCCTGTCTACTTGTCTGCCTATTTGTCTTGTCTATTTGAGACAAGGTCTACAGTCTAGGATATATTTTATAAAACAGAAGAATACAAAATTCTTTTTTTTAAATAGTCCTCGACATCCATCATATTTATTTTACTAAATACCATGGTTCAGAAGAAAAAAAAACCAGAAAACATAAACTAGTCTAAATGGGTGGGTTAACCACACCCAGTCTCCACATTCTCTATGTATATGGAGCTAGTACCACATCAGAGTGACTGATTACTTGTATACACTTTGCCTTTTCTGTTAACATGAATAAATTTCTCTGAACATAAAAAAAATTTCTCTGAACCAACAAAGACATGAAATATTACAAGATACAGGCACTTTATGTTCCCAGTTTTAGAAATAAGCCAAGTGAAAAATATTTAATAAAAGTAACTGGGCCAGAGTTTTCTACTGAAAATGAACAAGTTTAGTTGGGATTAATGGTCATATTTGTAAAAAAAAAATTCCAATTACAACTGGAGAAAATGGCAGTTNGAATTGAACTTAAGATATGCCAGTAATTAAAATGTATATGCCTAGGCAGTCGAGTACCATCTGAAGTCTATGTGAGCGTATGGTTAGTGATAAAAGCAAAAGGTGTTGATTCCACAGTATCTGATTAAACAAAAAGTAATTTACAAAACAAAGTACCAAATGATACTTTAAAATAAATACTTCATCATTTTGATGAATATATACAGTGTCCACTTGGGAGTTTAACTATCTAAAAGTGGCATATCACTATCCAGAGGTGCAGGAGCAAGTTCACATAAATAGAAGAGTGTGGCTTCACTAGCTTCCGCTTCAGTCAATGGTTCCAGGNGGACAAGCTTACTCTGGGTCGGTTCTGGATCCAGGCTGCTAACCAGGAGCTCATCAACTTCTATGGATTTGTCTACAGAAGGTACAACTTCTGATGATGCAGTTGTACTCCCCTGTTCAATAGCAGATGCAGAGTTCCCATCAAGGAATGCAAGAAGTGGAAAGGCAGTATACTGGATAAGTTGTTTATCTGGTTTGGATTTAGATTTTCTTCCCTCTTCTGAAACTTGTTGAACAACACTGCTCTTGGTAGCTTCTAATCCCTTATTCTCAGATTTTGTATTATTGATGTTATCTGTGGGATTCATCTGCACAGAACTAGTGAAAAGGTCAACCAGAAGATCTGGGTCTATGCTAAATTGTCTTCCTGAGAGCATAGCTTGGAAGTCCTCTAAACTGCAGTCAATACTGTCAAGGTAATCCAAAAGCTCAACCTTTCCTAATAGGTTAATGTTGTCATTCAGAATAGAGTCCATCATGGTCACAGGGTCTTCTGAGGTCAGATTGGAGGAGCCGTTTAACTGGACAGCACTTGACATGAGAGGGCTGCTGCTGCCAGAACTCCCCACATGTAAGGATTCTCTGGCTGGTTGACTCTGCTCTCCACTCTGAATGACAGGAGCATACTCATCTTCGTTGTCATCTTCAACAATGACAATGTCAGGATACTGGTTGGAAGGATCAACTACAACATCCTCATTTGTTTCTGGAATAACTGGAATATTTTCTTCATCCACATTATCGTCAGTAACATCATAAATAATTATGTCATCTGAAATCCGTTTTCTTGACTTTAAACCTTCAGTCCTGCTGTGTGGAACTTTATGATGGTGATTATCAGTTGGTTCTTTGACTATGTGCTGATATAGATTCTTCTTTGGGGCTCCATTTGTGTTTAGAAGTAGAGGCCTTTTATGCTTTAAACTCACAAGTTGATTATTCTGAACCAATGTAACAATAAACTGGACAATCTTCCGAATAACTTGTTGCTGCTGTGCATGCTTTGCTCTTAATTCTGACACCTCCTTCCAAAGGGATTCATTCTCACTTTTTAACTCTGAGAGCCTGGACTCAATAGTTTCTTGTTTTATTTGAACCTTCTGAGCACTACTAATAATTTTTGTTAAATCTTCCTGATGAATTTTATTTTCCTCTGGTTTTGAAGATGAAACCTTCCTTTTAATGTTCTCCAACAAGTCATCCTGGCCTTGTTTGAAATAAGGACGCTGAAATTCAACAGGGCCATCTCTTTCCTGTTTGATAATTCCAGATTCGATATGTACTACTTTTCGGAAGCCATACATATTTAGTTGTCTCACAAAGCTCTCCATGTTATTGTGTTTGAAGTACTTAGGAAGAATTTCCTTTGCAAATCTTTGCTCATCCAGGACCAGAAAGCTTTGTCCATTCTGACTCCAGGGTTTCCTCCACAAGCGTCCACAGCTTGCTGAGGAAAGCCGGCACGTTGGAACTCTGCTTCATTGTTAGCTGGGCGCAGGGATTCCGAATTCTACTCCCGAACGCGGAGGTCGCAGCGGCAGCGACAGCAGTGACTGCGGCAGCAGCGGCGGTCCAAAATTCTTAACATATAGAAATATTCACATAGACACACATGAAGGCCAGAGGTCAACTTTAGCTGTCTTTTCGCCCACCACCTAATTTTTTGACACATTTTTTTTCCTTTTCCTTTTTTTGGTTTTTCAAGAGAGGGTTTCTCTGTTTAGCCCTGACTGTCCTGGAACTCATTTTGTAGACCAGTCTGGCCTCCAACTTGGAGAGAGCCACCTGCCTTTGCCTCCTGAATGTTGGTATGTCTCACCACTGCCTGTTAAGACAGTTTTCCTTTTTAAATCCAGAACCCACTGATTTATCTAGATGGGTGGGCCAGAAAGTCTCTGGTATTCCTTCTGTCTCCACTTCTTCATGGCCACCATGCCCAGTTTTTAATGTGGTTACTGGAGATCCGAACTCAGGTCCTCACACTTGTGAGCAAGTACTTTACACACTGAGCCGTCTTCCCAGAATTCTCTTTATAAAATCTTGAGAAGCTTACAGAAATAGAAAGGAAAGTCGTTTAACACTTCTTTAGTCAGCTCAGTGCGGTTTGCACCTGATCATGAATTATACAGAAACATAAGTGTTGATCTACCATACCCCAAGGAGTTTCCTGAGAATACCAGACATTTTAAAAAACTACATCAGCAAGAATGCAATTCTCTTGCCAGGTGTCTTCATCATAGTGACATCATCTTTTAACCCTGTATAGCAATCCCTGATGCAATGTCATGATGCCCAGGGAAGACAGGGCAATCTAGAAGTCCAACTACTTCCTTAAGATCATCCAAGTTTTAGATGATTACGCAAAACGCTTCATTGTGGGAGTGGACAATGTGGGCTCCAGGCAGATGCAGCAGATCCCCGTGTCCCTTCGAGGCTGTGGTATTGATGGGCAAGAGCACCATGATGTGCAAGGTCATCAAGGGGCATCTGGAAAATAACTCATCTCTGGAAAACTGTTGCCTCACATCTAAGGGAACATGGGCATCTTGTTCACCAAGGAGGACCTCACTGAGGTTAGGGACATGCTGCTGGCCAACAAGATGTGAGCTGCTGCTTGAGCTCGTGCCATTTCCCCATGTGAGATCACTGTGCCAGCTCAGAACAATGGACTGGGGCCTGAGAAGTCCTCTTTAAGCTTTAGGCACCACCACTAAAATCTCCAGAGGCACCATTGGAATTCTGAGTGATGCGAAGCTGATTAAAAACTGGAGACAAGATAGGAGCCAGTGAAGCCACACTGCTCAACACAATGAACATCTCCCCCTTCTCCTTTGGGCTGATCATCCAGCAGGTGTTTGACAATGCATTTATAACCTGGAAGTGCTGGACATCACAGAGCAGACTCTGCACTCTTGCTTCCTAGGGTGTCTGCAATGTCTGCAGCATCTGTCTGCACTTTGGGTACCCGACTGTTGCCTCAGTGCTACACTCCATCCTCGATGGATACAAGCAGGTCCTGGCTTTCTCTGTAGAGACTGAGTACACATTCCCAACTGCCAAAAAGGTCAAGGCCTTCCTGGCTGATCCATCTGCGTTTGGGACTGCCTTCACCACTGCTGCTCCTGCTGCCTCTGCGGTCCCAGCCAAGGCTGAAGCTAAGGAAGAGTCTGCGGAATCAGAGGAGGATGTGTCTCTTTGACTAATCCCCCCTAAGCAACCTAGTCAGCCAGCTTTGTTTGAGAAAGGTGAAAATAAAGGGTTACGTCTCTTTAAAAAAAGAATGCAATTCTTCAAAAAATAATTATCTTTGCTTTAATGGCACTTTCTGGTGATATGTGATTCATTATAGTTGCTATTTGTTCAGAGTTTCCAGATGAATCCTGTGACTTCTGCCCTTTCCTCTTTTCAACTACTTCCTGCTCTTTCAAGAGTCTTTTTCATTCTCAATTGTCAACTCTTTTACTGCTAAATGGATGAAATGGTACCTTTATTTATATGCTATGCAAATGGAAGTGAAAAAAAAACTTAAGGCCACATCTGTGAAAAGAGCATAGGAATCATTAGAGAAGCACTTAATATGCACTTAAGGACATACATTCCAGATGCTGAAACATTAGGGCAATGGTTCTCAACCTGTGAGTCGCGACCCTTTGGCAGCAAATAACCCTATTACCGGGGTAGTCTAAGATCATCAGAAAACACAGATATTTACATTATGATTCAAAACTCATTATGATTCAAAATTGTGGTTATGAAGTATCAACAAAAGGAATTTTATGGTTGGGATCACCACAAGATAAAGAATTATAATAAAGGGTTGCAGCATTAGGAAGGTTGAGAACCACTGCATTAGGGGTTTGTGTAGTTCAGTGAGTTTTAATTACAGTTTATTTATCGTATGTATGTATGTATGTATGTATGTATGTATGTATGTATGTATGTATGTATGTATACATGTGTGTGTTCATGTGTGCCTCTGCATATATTCTATGACACAAGTATGAGTGTCAGAGAAAATGTTATTAATTTGATGAATTTCTGGAATGGAACATCAGCACTGTCATTTATTAAGATCTCAACTTGTTCTCAACACCATGTGTGCATTTCCATCAAAATGCAGAAACTTTAGCTCTTCAGTCCCTCAAGGCTGAAAATTACAGGAGTTTCAGTAAAGTTAATTTTCAGGAAAAAGGCTGAAGCAATTCTCTTTGTGCACACAGATATTTTTCTATTTCTGTAGTCTGACATCATCATTTTCTTGAGCAGCTTTTCTAAAACCCCAAGAAGCCAGCAGGTGCTAATTTCTTAAATATCTGCAATTTTTCTTGCTTCTTGTTTTAAACTGAGACATACGTGTGCAATTTCAGGAAACATACTATAGTAAGTTGATGATGCATTACAAAGTGTAATGGTCTGATTAGAGTTATGAGCTCTTCCATCTCTTCAAATTCAGGTCATCAGATGAGAAGCAAGTGACTTTACTCACTAAACCCCATTGCCAGTCCTAGGAAATGCTCTTCAAGATAGTCAATGATGATTTTATAGTCCTTGTGCCTTTTCAACTACTTTTGGAATAGCAGAACTGGGTTATATGGTGCTATATAAGCTACCTATGTCCATGAAAAATTATGTGTCCCTCTAAGACTTAATTTCTTTATAAAATCAGAGATCATAAAGAGTAATCATGCATGTACCTTTCAGCCTAGAAACTCTGCCTATTTATTCATCTTATTATTAAGATGACACATATTATTAAGTCAATTGTTTTAAATTAATGAACAGACTGAAAAAAGGTAGAGAAATGTACAAATGCAAATGATATAATGAAGAAAATCTGGGAAAGTCCATTTTTATTAATACTGCTCATGTGGCAATTCTTTATGATTTATTTTCTGAAAGCACTTCTGCTGTTATTTAAATTATGTATTGCATGCTCTTATTAAAATTTACTTAAGGTATTCAGAAATAATTTTTTGGGGGGGGTTGAAGACAGGGTTTCTCTGTGTAGCCCTGGCTGTCCTGGAACTCACTCTGTAGAACAGGCTGGCTTCAAACTCAGAGATCCACCTGCCTCTGCCCCCCCAAGTGCTGGGATTAAAGGTGTGCACCACCACTGGCTGGCCAGAAATAATTGTTGATCATCTACAACAAGGACTGTTGTAGACACTGGGTATACAGTGGTTAAGTGTCAAAGCTGTTTGGACTGCTGAAAAGATTCAAAACACATTTCAAGTAAAGGACTGCTTGAGGCACTTCATAATTGTATTCAGTGCTATCTTGACTATAACAGCTCCTCAGGTAATGGTTTTGAAATAGTTTTGGTTTAAATAGAATCATTTTATAGGAGATCTATGATCTTATTTTAGGTATACTTATTTTATGCATACATGTATTTTGCTGGCATGCATGTCTATTACCACATGTATGTCTGGTGCCCACAGAGGCTAGAAGAAGGTATTGGCTCTCTAGGAACTGGAGTCATGGATGGTTGTGAGCTGTCATGTAGGTGATGAGAACTGATCCCAGTTCTTTTACAAGAGCAACACATGCTCCTGACCTCTGAACTATCACTCCAGACAAGATTTATAACATTTTAAAACATAAATAGATAAATTATTCAGTTGTCAGACATCTCTTCATGTTGTAGATGTGTAGAATTGCATCAGGTACCTATTTCTTTTTTTTTTTTTTTCACTTTTTAAACATTTTTATTAGATTTTTTTTATTATTATTTTCTCTATTTACATTTCAAATGCTATCCCGAGAGTTTCCTATACCCCTCCCCCCACCTCTGCTCCCCTACC
>NC_034613.1:122665563-122670380 GCF_900095145.1 Mus pahari | reverse complement strand
TAGTATCTAGGTTTGGTGGCTGATGATGGGATGGACTCCCGAATGGGGTAGTCTCTGGATAGTCCATCCTTTCATCTTAGCTCTAAATTTTGACTCTTTACCTATATCCTTTCATGAGTATATTTCTAGAACAAGGTTTTATAATGCAAGTGACTCAGTCATTCTGAGCATATACCAGTGGAACTTTAACCTTTTTATACATTCATTTATTGAGATGGTATCCTGTAGCTCTGGCTGGTCTTGAACTCAATATTATGTATCCAAGGATGATCTTGAACTTCTGATTCTCTTAACTCTACCTCCCAAATGCTAGAATTACATGGTATGCAACTCTGTACTTATTTTACATAGTTCTTGGGATCAAACCTGGCAAATACTTTCTTAACTGAGCTTCATTTCTAGCCCCAAACTCTCCTTTTAAAACCATAAATTGTCATGTGAAAATTCTTTACCCATATTACCTAACACACACACACACACACACACACACACACAGAGTGAAATACCTGCATATATCTATGTTTTTACAGTGAAAAGAAAAGCTTCACAAAATAATTTATTATGTGTGCCATGTACTTTTATGTAATTTATTATATTCTTTTTCTTTATCTAAAAATGCTGGTTGTAATAGTTCCAAAAATGTCCAGAATCATTTTGTCAGGCCAGTATTATCTCAATACAAAAGCCAGAGAAAAATGCTATCCGAAACTGCAGAACCTCATTTGTGATGAATATTCATGAGAAAATCCTCAACACAATACAGTACAGCACATTTACCAGTGTGTTAAAAAGATTGTTGTGAACTAAAGTTCCCATAAAAAAAAAGCCACACAAGTGAAAAATTCCCTAAGACTGACTGATTAGAAATTTGTGATTGTAGCAATGTAAAATGTTGCAAGTCTGTAGGCAAAACTATCTCTGGCTATTATAAATCCCCTTAATGGTCATTCATTTCCTATCCCATGTGGCTAAGTAATATCCTTTCATCTATCAGGTGAAGCGTTGGGAAAGTGTTAATAGAGCACTGGCTTCCACTACTCCCAAACCTAAGAATGTCATCAAATGACATCAAATACCTATTAGAGTTTCCTCCAACCTTCTGGAACTTACCTGCCTGATATTTCAATCAATGTATTTAAAAATGCCTTAGTTTACAACTTCCTATTGCTCTAAGACTATAAAAAATTCATGTAACCACCTTTATAGTAGACCTTGTTATTCAGGGTAATCTTGATCCATGTTTTTTGAGCACAGTAATTTATATTGGGCTCAGAATAAAGTCTCTTACTCCCTTTAATGTGAAAGCCATGTTTGTGCCAATAATTTACATCATGACCAAGTGGGATTCATCTTTAAGACAATGAAATGTCTTAAAGTGAAATGAAATGAAATGTCTTAAAATGAAAAACTCAATATAATATACCTTGTTGATAGGACAAAGAACAAAAACATCATGAAGAAGAGAAAGCATCATGTCAGTCCAGAAGCATTTTACAAAGTTCAACAGCTTTTCAGTTTTCAACACATACCAAAGTAGGACCATAAGAATATAATAGGTGGCTGGAGACATGGCTCACTGGTTAAGAGCACTGACTGTTCTGCCAGAAGTCCTGAGTTCAATTCCCAGCAACCACATGGTGACTCATAACCATCTGTAATGGGATCTGATGCCCTCTTCTGGTGTTATTTTTTCTTTAAAGTCAAAAACAAGAAAGATAACACGAAGTTTCACCATCATCTCTGCTTTGGTTGACATAGCACTAGGAGTCCTGGCCAGAGTAATATGGCCAGAAAGAGATGCCAAAGACATCCACAGTGGAAAGGAAGAGATAGAATTGTATCTGCTCACAGATACGTTGTGATCTTACACGTAGAATGTTGTGTCTGCTCAGAAGGGATGTAAAGCCGAGGGCGGGAATATGATTAAAAAAATTGTATGGAACTCTCAAAGATCTAATAAGAAAAGATCAATCTTGAAAAATTTCCCAAAGAATTCTACAAGACTTAAAGCCAGAAAATGATCTCAATAGTCACTGAGTATAAAATCAACAAAAAAGTTAGCTGTGTTTCTCTACATTAATAATGAACTACCTAAAAAAGGAGTAAGGACCAATAGTAGCACATGGATGGAGGAAAGTAGAGGAATTGGAGTCCATGATCTTCATCTGGTACATAGCTGGCTCAAGGTCAGCAGGAGTTACATAAGATCCTGTATCAAAAATGTCACTTCTCCTTGGTTTAGACTAGACTTTGGGATGGGGGAGCACTCTCATACAGGCAAAAGGAAGGGGGGAGGGCAAATGTGGGATGGGGTGGTGGTGGAGGGTCAACTGGGAAGTTGGATATCATGGGATGGGGGGTTGGTGGAGGGAGTAACCAGGAAGTGGGATATTATTTGAGATGGAAACGAATGGAATAATTAATAAAACAAAACAAAACAACAAAAAAAAACAAAAACAAAATGTCCCCTTTTACTCCAAAAGAAGTAACAAGGTTGGAGGTATACTATTTCCAGAATTGGAAATAACAGAAACAAATTGCTGTGTGGCAGATATGGTGCTATGCATCTGTAATTTCAGCACTTACAAACAAAGGCAGGAGAATCACTTTAAGTTACAGGTCTGCCTGAACTATACCATGAGTTGAAGATCATCTGGGGCTCCCTAGTGTGACACTATGTCAAATAAAAGAATCAAAAAATGTAAACATATAAACCAATACAACTGAAGGAATGCTTCAGAGGTGTGGTCACCACGAGTTTAGGTGTGCACCCCATGGTTCACATGATGGCATTTTGATTTTTCTTTCAGCAGTATTCAAAGGAGTGGCAGAAGCTTTAAGGTGATTAGACCATCTAGTAAGTTATTTCAAAGAATGATCAACATTGCCAGCGTCCTTCGTATCATGTAGTCTTTTATATATTTGCTTCTGCTCAAGTTATTCTGCTACCTTGCATTTTGATTCATACAACCTACAGTATATTTTTCTTGTATGTCTCCCCACCTCCCTGGTTTTTAATAGAATCCTTCTTTCTTTTCCTTCATATGTGTGTGTGTGTGTGTATGTGTGTGTATGTGTGTATATATATATATATTTCCCTTTTGAAAAAGGGAAATGGATTAATTTGCAGTTTGGCCTAAAGATGTGGGATGGGGAAGTAGTTGAGGTTTCTCCCTATCACGTGGTCATCTTTAAATTACAATTTATGAAAAACAGTGAGACAAAGGCCAAAAAATTGGTAAATTTAATTATGCCCTGGAGGTGGAAGACTAGGCTACAGGTAGGCTTAGCTGTTAAGAGCTCCTCCCAGACCCTATGCCAGGTAGCTCACCACCATCTGAAGGTTCAGCTCAGGGGGATCTGATGATCT
This sequence comes from Mus pahari, assembly GCF_900095145.1. Lineage (NCBI taxonomy): Eukaryota > Metazoa > Chordata > Mammalia > Rodentia > Muridae > Mus > Mus pahari. Next base: position 122,667,010 of record NC_034613.1, on the reverse strand, counting down.
CTTCTGACATCTCTGGACACTACACTTACACATATGCACATACAAATACACACACACGCACATGATTAAAATAAAAATAAGTCTTAAAAATTGAGTTTGTGAGATGAAGGACTGATTCCCAGCCATGTGGCGCTCTTTGTTAGAGTTCCATTCTTTTGACAGGTGCAAAGTGCAAGCTTTTTACATCTTTTTTTTTTTTTGCATCTTTCCCTTGAAAATTGGCTTTATCCTCTAGATTCATGCATCCCTGTGAAACATCCTATTTGTGCAAGTGAAAAAAAAAAGCGGTACTTTGAAAACAGGGTTGACACAAGTGTGCAGACTGTGCTCTCCAGCAGAGGCAGCTTCTGAGTGTCTGTTTCAACATCATCTACCAAGATGTTCTTACCAGAGGCTGAATAGAGGGGCCCCCTTAACGTGGGCTCTCAGTCTTTTTTTTTTTTTTTTTTTTTGAATTAGAAAAATCATTTATTTCTGCTCCTTTCATACATCTTGTTGTTCAGGAAACAAGTCTCCCATATGCATCTGAAATGGCAGAGTAGCACACACACCATTTAAAGGCAAAACACCACTGCAGGAACTTGCCAGTCGTCCAAATATCTCAGCTCTCACAATATACTTCTCTATTTGCATTAATTTCTGAAAATCAGAAATATCATGTCCAAAACCTGATGACGGGTTTGTAAAAAATAATCACTTTATTCAATACCAAAGTTTTAGGAGGAGTATATTTTCTTTAAGAAAAAAAAAAAAACTAAGAAAAAAATGCCGTTTAACATAGCTGGTACACTGGAGTATATCATCAGGAAAAATACTGTAATGAACTTGTTTCTGATCCCGTGACTTCCAGTCCTACCCAGCACAGCAGGGTTCTCAGTCTTTAAATTGTGACACAAATACATGTATATTTCCTCAGTTTGTGGCAGCAATGTAAAACCTATGAGTGTAGCAGTCAAATGATCTTCAGAATATTCATTAAGACTAAACAACAGGAGAGGATCAGAGGTGAGGAGAACATCACATCTGTCTCCAACACCAGGAGTAATTGGAACTGGTGGGACCCAGGCACACAGGAACTCCGCCAGACCAGTGGCACTGGTTCTTTCCAGTTTGTCTGGGCTGGTGTCCTGAGCAAAACTTGGGTGCAAACTCCACAGCCAGCCCCACAACACCCAGAGGCAGCTCCACTCCCAGGCATTCCAACATGCCCAGGATCAGAGGATCCCAGGATCCCAGGAGCTTGGTCACACCAGGATCTCAAGGTCCCAAAGGCAGCTTGATTCCCAGGAGCTCTGACACACCCAGGATCTCAGGATCACAGGACCCCAGAATCACAGGATCACAGAGAGAGCTTGACTCAGAGGAGTTTTGACACAACCAGGATAACATGAAGGACAGGCTCAAGTCAGATATAGTGAGTTCAGGTAGCACTAGAGATAATCAGATG
>NC_034613.1:122640534-122665552 GCF_900095145.1 Mus pahari | reverse complement strand
CCAATTTTCAGAGGAACTGCCAGACTGATTTCCAGAGTGGTTGAACAAGCTTGCAATCCCACCAGCAATGGAGGAGTGTTCCTCTTTCTCCACAATCTCGCCAGCATCTGCTGTCACCTGAATTTTTAATCTTAGCCATTCTGACTGGTGTGAGATGGAATCTCAGGGTTGGTTTGATTTGCATTTCCCTACATTGTGGCTTACAATCACCCATAATGAGATCTGACGCCCTCTTCTGGCACACCTGAAGACAGCTACAGTGTACCTGAGCGAGCTGAGTTGACCGGAGCAAGTGGGGCTGATCGAGTGAATAGATGTCCTAAAAATTCAACTCCCAACAACCACATGAAGGCTCACAACCATCTGTACAGCTACAGTGTACTCATATACATAAAATAAATAAATCTTTAAAAAAGAAAAAGAAATGGTGTTCATGGGCTGGAGAGTTGGCTCAGTTTTTAAGAGAACCTGATGACCAATTATGAGGATCAGTTTGGATACCAACATCCATGTAACAGTCTTCCTCAAATATTTCTTCCAACTCTGTGTCCAAAGGGTCTAACATCCTTTTATGACTTCCACACGCATGTGCACACACACACATCACTCATGTAGCTGAGTAGTACTCCATTGTGTAAATGTACCACAGTTTCTGTATCCACATTATATATATTTTAAACAAATCAAGATAAATTTTTATTTATAAAATAAAATTTGAATTGAATTTTTACTTGAATTTAATTTTGAAAATTCAATTTTATATGAATAAAATTATTCTTTATGAAAGAACAAAACTGTTGCTTATATTGTTAGTCGTAAGGGACAATGAATGACACAGATCCATACTGTCACCCTCAGTTCTCTGAAGAGTTCTTCTAATCTTTTAGAGACCTTGACTCAGGCCCAGCTGGGATTCCTCACTTTGGTGCAGAAAACATTTCAGACAGTTTAAAATAGTTCGTGATATCATTAAAAATGTTTTTAAAAGCCTCTTAAGAACTGAGCATCAAGGCAAAGAATATACAGCCAAATGTAGATATGGGTCTTCAAGTGAGAATTATAATGAACTGCTTTGACATGAGTCATAGAGTCATAGATACCACTTTGGTGACTCTCAGGTTATATCTCAAAAAGTCATTAAGTATAGGAAGGAGACTCACAAGCTGCCAACAGAGAAAAGCAATCAGAAGTTCTACCCAGCTGTAACATCTGTGAACCACAGCAATCATCAGCACAGCAAGAGATTTCTAAAGGTGTAATAGTGGCTTTTATATCTTGCAGCTAACCAACAGCCACCTAATTGGAGTTAGGTCCGGCTCAATAGGAGGGAATTCCTCTCTGGCACTGTAAACATTGTTAACTATTCATGGTGCTGGTGGGGCCGTAGCACCTAGAGAAGAACCTACTACTTCTACTTTTCTAAAGCAGTTTACTACTGAACTGCACTACAAAAACATACACACACACATACATGAACACATGCATATATACATACATGGAAAACATATATACATATATACATACATATGTAATACATACATATATGCCTAATACACACATGTATGTATATACTCTATCTATCTATCTATCTATCTATCTATCTATCTATCTATCTATCTATCTATCTATCTATCTATCTATCTATCTATCTATTTATCTATCTATCTATCTAATCTATCTGTCCATCCATCCATCCATCCATCCATCCATCCATCCATCTATGTGTCTATAGATCTATTCACAGTATTCTCAGTACAGGATGTCCTTTCCTGCCTGTACTTACCTATAGCAAGCCCAATAATGACAAATGAAGGTTTAAAAGAATTTTGAATGACTTCATATGTAAAAACTTTTCCAATATATAACTGCATTGTGAACTCTTATACTCAAAGGTACTCTCATCCCTCATTGAAGAAGCTTCTTTTTACAGCAGAGGGAGATCATTACAGAAAGTGATACTGGGTTAAAATGCAGATATCAAATAATCATGGGCTGCCTGTCCTCAGTCAATATATCACACTGCCTACAATTAAGACTGAAGAGCAGGCAGAAACATACTGAGAGCTAGAGATACAGGGCATCTACTGTGTGATAGTTTCATCTAAAAAAAAAAAGGATAAGAAGTTGGGGGAGGAAGGAAGGAGGGGATGGATATGGGAGCACTTGAGCTGAAGGGAAGCAGATGAATATGACTAAGGTGCATGAAATTCTCAAATAATTAATAAAATATTGTATCTATGTGAAAAGAGAAAACTTGCCCCCCTTTCTATTTCTTTTGGTAAGTGAGATTATCAGGTAGCCCTGGAGATGCTGTGGATATAATTGTAACTCAGTAAGTAAAGTGGGAAGCCACTAGGATTCTATGAGGGATTTGACACATGTCCTTTCTCTATAAATGAGGTTTCTGGTGATGTTCTAGAACATTATAGGCTTACCACTGGCAATTGAGAAAGGTTCCAAGGAGTTGCTAGTTGTGCTGGAATTCTTGTTTCATTGCTGGTTTTGACCAGACTCCTAAGTGACAGGCTCCTTCTCATGTTCCCATGATTTCCACTGTCTTAAAATTCTGTCAACATCACGCTGAAAATGTAATTCAAGTATGTTAGATACTTGAACATAATATACTAAACTATAAAGAAAGCATTAAGAGAAAATAGCTTGTTTTTATATTGTATATTTTTTTGGGCAGAACAAGCAGAGAGGGGGGTGAGAGGGAGAGAGGGAGAGAGGGAGAGAAGGAGAGAGGGAGAGAGGGAGGAGTAAGGGAGGGAGAGGGAGAGAGGTGAGAGGGAGAGAGGGAGTTAGGGAGAGGGTGGATAGAGGGAGAGAGGGAGAGGGTGGAGGGAAGGAGAGAGGGAGAGGTGGGAGGAAGGGAGGGAGAGAGAGGATGGAGGGAGAGAGGGAGAGAGGGAGGAAGCGAGGGGGAGAAGGGAGAAGGAGAGAGAGGGAAAGAGAAGGAGAGAGAGAGAGTAAGAGAAAGAGAAAGAGAGAGAGAGAGGAAGTCATGTCAATCTGAAAAGCAATGTTTGTGTAACAAGAGAAATAGTTGAGTGAAAAGGTATCCTGCAATCAGGCTATGCCCTACTCTATATTACTCCATGTTGCATAAAACAATTATGTTTTCAGGCTCTGTCTTTCCTTGACCGTCTATTTCACAAGCAGTGTTTGACTATATTTTGAGAACAAACATAAGCTGGATGACTTTGCACCCAAGTGGGCACAAACACATCTGTCTAATAGAACTCACAAGACACAGACTGATGAATAACTTACTCTTAAAAATAAAAAGGATGCTACCTTATAAGTTTATCTAAGTAAGTTAGGACCAGGGAGTGCATGGGCATATTATCATCATATTAGGAGCATGTGAGACCTCAGGCTTGACAGGTAAATGCCACTAAGCTTTATCTGAGTTTGACCCCTGGAACTCTCACCATTAGAGAAAAGGTTTAACTTCTGACATAGCATGAACATAGCCACACACATATTCATACTGCCCCACACTCATACACTAAGTAAATAAAAACGATAAGAAAATTAAAGAAAGGGAGGCAAAGATGGGTTTGTACTATCTTATCTTTTAGACAGGTACCATATGAGAACTCAGTGTACAATTCCACACTAAATGCCAGCACCTTAATCTCAGAAATGATTGTTGGGAACTAAAAAAGTGGGGGCCCTGGGCAAGTGGGGGAAGGGGGAAACCCACTCCCTGCCAGAGTTTTCTCTATTCTCTGGTCAGTCAGGCGTGGGAGGGCTGCTATCTACTTACCCACTCATCTCTGTGTGGGCATTCCTCTATCACACTCTCCAGGGGATGGCCAAGGGGCAACCCTACCTGGGGATCCCCGGAGCTACCTTAAGCCACAGGGTTATGGGAGAGAGGGATAAGGGAAGAGGTTCTTGACACCTGCGAGAGTGCATGCAGCCTTGATAGAGCAGAGACTCTCTATGGTCTAAGAGCTTTTTTATAGAAAGGCAGGGGAAAAGAGAGAGAGAGAGAGAGAGAGAGAGAGAGAGAGAGAGAGAGAGAGAGAGAGAGAGAGAAGTCTAGAGAGAAAAAGAGAGTAAGGGAGAGGAGAGAGGAGAGGAGAAGACAAAGAGCAAAGAGAAAGGAGAGAGGAGAGAAGAAAAAGAGAGGAGAGGAGGGAGAGAGTGAGCGGTAAGAGGGAGACAAGTAAGAGAGTAAGCAGTAAGAGGGCAAGGTGGGGCTGATCAGCCCTTTTTATGGTCTTTACTGTTGCTAGGTAACTGGGGAGAAGATTAGCCTGAATGTCAGAAGCTTGGGCTATTGCCTACATGACTACTGACCATACTTCCCTTGTGGGGGCTGTGGGGGGTAGTAACTTAGGCAGGAGCCCGAGTTCCAGGAGCATGAGGGAATGCCTACCATGTCATGAAGGTGAATTATGACCATCAGTGTTCAGACCTCAGCTCCACTGGAGATCAGCCTGCAATTCCCCACACATGATAATCTCCAACCCTGTGAAAAACAAACATCTTTCCTTTAGAAATCATACATTTTATACTTTGAGACGAAATTATTATTTGGAACACACAAAGAAGTCTTGCAAGTCAATAGCAACAAGCTACCTTGGCTAAAATGAACTAATTAAATAATTCTTCAGATAGTCTGGCTAAGTAGTCCTGGCTGGTCTGAGACTTGCTGTTTGGTTCACCTTGGATTCCAGTTGGCAGCTATCCTCTGCTTCTTGCTGTCATGTGCAAAGATTATGGGCATCATGGTTCTTAGCCTCATTTTTTTTAAGATACAGGAAAATAGTAAGTCTATAGACTAAAGTGCCTGATTACACTGCTGCTGAAATTGGAAAAAAATGACAGTAGTTGGAGCTTTGAACTTGTAGGATACAGCATATGCTCTTCTTAATTATTAATCCAGACACCAATATGTCAGGTAAACAAAGAAACAGCACCCTACTGTACAATTCAAGGAAGCTTAGGAGTATTTTCTCCACAGATTGAAATCTTCCTGATACATTTGAATACTATTCACATTAAAATAACAATTCAGATCTAGATCCTAATGGCTAACAGTTTTCATATTAGGATATGATATTTGATCCTGGCGATTCTTTCTTAATGGCCTTTAGAAGCTGTTCCACACTGCTGAAGACTGTTGTCCAGACCACTACTCAATTCTCATCTACATCAGATCCTGGGAATAAGGCTCCTAGAGGGGAGACATCTTATAATATTTAGTGTATGCCCCCACATGCACAAAATGTGACATTTGGCCAAGAGGAGGAACTGTGAATGAAAATTCCTGAAAAGAAGCTAAGTCTGGCTGTAAGCACAAGACTTCTGGGAGGAGCCTGTGTCTGTGGACACTGATGGACTGATTGGAATCTCAGTATTGTGGAGAGATTGGGATTTTCTAGGCTCAGAAGCTAATTACTTTATTGTGGGCTAGTTTTAGTCTTCTGGAACAGCCATTCCTTGCCCCACTCTGTATCTGAACTAATACCATAATAATACATATAAACCTCGTAGAAGTTATTAACTTTGCAGAAAACTTGCTTCCATCAATCCAAGAGATAAGGATGTCATCATATAATATTTTAAGCCTATAAAAAAGCTCCCCCTAGGTGCTGGAGAGATGGCTCAGCGGTTAAGAGCACTGACTGCTCTTCCAAAGGTCCAGAGTTCAAATCCCAGCAACCACATGGTGACTCACAACCATCCATAACAAGATCTGACTCCCTCTTTTGTAGTGTCAGAAGACAGCTACAGTGTACTTACATATAATAAATAAATAAATCTTTAAAATGCTCCCCCTAATCTTGATGTATCTGTTTCTCTAATATATCCACCAATATGTTTTAAAGTTGCCTTGATTTATGACATTTTTTATTCCATAAAACTATATAAGCCCTGTGAAACTGCTTCCATGTTAGAACATGGAATTTGAGGTAACCTAAATCTGTGTTCCCAGGCCTTGCTTACTCATAATAACTCCAGAACAAACTTCACTATTCTTTTAAAAAATAACCATGTTTATATAAAATACAATAGATACTTTTAAAAGGCATGTTGAAGTTGAGTATAATGGGCCTGTGGTTGTAGAGTAGCCTTAAAGGCTCATTAAGGGAACACTTCTGGTCAAGAATCTCATGCCTGGGTGGAGATTTAACATTGAATTTTGACAGGGTCAATGACCTGGTAAGGAGACCATGCCACAGGAAGGAGAAAGCACTCCTAGGAACATTGGTTCACTTTAAGCCATGCTAGAGAGATAAGCAGGATAATTATTTCTTTACCGAGATAGTATATTTTTCCTTTCCAGAATTTTTTGGTCATCCAACCTTTCTAAATCATGAGGCACGACCTTTCTTTTTGTTTCTTTCTTTCAGATGCTGGTCAGAGCCTAAGTAAGTTTTGCCTGGTAATTTGGGCTTTCTTACTCTTTCTCTAAAATCCCCATCCTCATTATGCAGATATAGCTTTTCACCACATGGTGGACCTCCATACCTGTTTAACTCAAACTGCATGGCTATTTTTTTTTTTCTCTTCCTGTGGACAGATGCTGAGATTTACAGTTTACATTGCCTGCCTTTTTTTTTTTTTTAAAAAAAACTTCTAGTAAAATTCTCCTTGAGCTTCTGTTTGAGGCCATTCTTTAAATTACTTTATTAATGAATCTAAGAACCCCCGCAAAGGGCCTGATTTCCCCAGTATTTCATGAAGGTCTTCTTTAACATTTGAAGTAACATTTGAGGAAGCAGAAGTGGCAGAATTGGTACAAGTTCAAGACTAATGTGGTCTACATATGAGATTTTGGCTGTGCAGGACTTAGTACAGCGATCCTGTATTTTTTTTTTAAAGGTTTAATGAAGAAGGAGGGCAGACATATTGAAAAGTTAAAATTGTTGGTTTGGGTTTAACTCAAATCTTGGGTTTGATAAAAGCACAATCAATTTTGTTAATGTCTTACAGTCAGAGAATATCAGTATACTTGTAGTTGACCCAGATGAGGTTGTTTTTTTGTAGCTGGAATACCCTACTTTGTGTACCCTCTTTCTCCCCCCACCACCACAGAAGCAAACACACACAGAGGCACACACACACTGAGGCACACACACACAGAGGCACACACACACACACACACACACACACACACACACACATACACCCCCAAATAAACAAAAAAGAGAAAGAACAAACCAAAACTAAACCCAAACCAAACCCAAACACCACCAGTGAGAAGAGACAGGGACTGACTCTTTAAGATGTGCATAATCAAGGAGACATAAATCTGATCAGGCAGTGCATTAATGATAAAAGCAGAAGAAGGTAGATTAGAGATAGAGACCTTGAATAGCCTTAGCCATAAGCCAGAAATATTGATTTTATAGAAATCCCAGACATGTTTGCAGGCTTTGATTCCGGGTTTCTTCTTAACTCTTTTCTCCTTTTATGAAAGCGAATGAGCACCACAAAGTGGTATGTGTTTGAAACTGAGGTGCTTGAATGCCATGTGGGTGGAATGACCCCGGCAGGCCAGAACCCCTCGATGGTACCGCACCTCGATGAACCCATTCTTTGCTACACAGGAACTCTGTTTTCCTTTCTTTTAAGCTCTCACCTATGATCCAGTAACAGCCTTCGAAATGCTTAGCCTCTCTCCCTGTTACTCACGAAATCCAGTCTTTGAGTTTGTGAGGCAAAGAACATGGAAACCACTAGGGCTCTGGGGTGGCTTTGCGAGGAAATCAGAGCAGATCATGGCTGGATTTTAACATTAGTCTGATCATCTGTCCAGTTGCATCATATTCACCGCCCTCATAAGAGATCAAGAAAGGTAGCTCTTCTATAGACCAATGTGGTTTGAACCGTTTGGGCAGCTAAGTATGTGAGATCACAGTAAGAGGGCTAACATCACATCCTGAGGCTGATTAAGTATGGAACTTCATCCAGTGGCCTCTGGTTTCTGGCATGATGTAATCTGTAAAAGGTCGACAAAATAGTGGCCTGACACGTGGCCAACTTGCTTTCCAGGTCACTTTCAGGGTTTCCAATCCTGTAGATTTTTATAGCTTACTTGGCCTTTCCGATAACCAGCACCGCCTGAAGTTTCACTTAGCTGAGTAAGCCCTCTGCCAACTTCCTGTAATGCGATTTATCACAGATTCAGCCTAGGTGTTTGCTAATTCACTCAGAATTAATTGTGCACTTTAATCATTTTCATTGAATCAGTTCCAATATCTGTAGCTTTTATAACAATAAGTACTAGCTTAGACTGATGAAAATTCCCCATCAGTTGTATATGATGTGTTACCATAAAGTTTCTCCTTAATTTTTCTTGTGCGACTCATAAATTGGCTTGGATGACAGTTTCAAAAGGGAGTAAAATGTTCCCAAGTGATATATATATATATATATATATATATATATATATATATATCCTATAGCCATGAAATAAACGTTTTTCTCTTAAGAAGAGTCAGATGCTTACATTCTGATTTGTTGACACAATCTAGTTATATTGGCTAAACCCAATAACTACCATTTTAATATTGTTGCAAGAATCTTTACTTCCTATAGTTTTCAACTCCTTAAAATTTCAGGATATCATTCCATATTCTTGTTTTTGTACATAATCTTTTTAAAATGATGAAGTCATGGTTTCCAAAGATTAAAGTAGTCTTCACAACTAGACAGTAAGAATCACTGTTACCGCACATCACAACCTGTATTTATTATTTATTTTAGTATAGCGTTAGAATGAGACAATACAAGGCTAGTAGGCGGCCTAGTTAACTTGGGTTCTGTAAATTTTGACAAGCTACACGCTCCTATGAGGCTGTAGACACCAGGCTGTGTCTTGCTTGACATTGTTCAATACTGTGTAAAAGAGTGGCTTTCAGGCTGTGCCTTGCCCTAGGTGACCTGATTTTACAAGTAGCACGTGGTTCCATTTTGAAAGCAGACACATGAGTAAGATAACTGTATATCCTCATGTACATGACCAGTACCACTAGTCTTAGTCCACCTATCAGGCAGAGATTGAGAAGTAATTTATGCCTTGAAGTAAAAAAAAAAATATCCCTCACATTATCAAAGTAGATTAGGAACATAGAGGCTTATAGGTATAAGCCTGTCAGAAAAGCCATGCTTGAGAACATATGGAACATACCAGAAAGAGCATGCAGTACCCTCACCAGAATCCCATAAAAAGGACATATGATACTGTGATGATAAATCCCCAGATTATCATGTGATCACTCAGTGTGTACCAGTGTACTGACAGAAAACCCCTACATCTCCCAGAGGCTTCAGTTTACCTTGGTCCCTAGTGCTGGTGAAGCCTACTTGTATTGCTGCTAATCCATCTGTTCTGTACCTTGAATCTACAAAAATGCATCCCTGCATCGTTACCCTAGGACTTCTCTAATTCCCTGTCTTGCCTCTACTGCTTACCTCGACCTTCAGGTCCTGTCTCAAGCCTGCTACTCTATCCCTTACAGTTTAGCTTGGTGTCTCCATAGCTCTCCAATTGAATTTTTAATGTGTTTTAGATTATGGTGGGGGAGAGTTGAGGCAGTCTTACTATATATCTTAGGCTGGCCCATGTGTTAGAGACTTTTTTTCCAGAGTGACACTATTGGGAGGTTCTTAGTCTTTGGAAGAGTACTCTCAAAGAAGATTGGAGGAACCTATTCTCTTCTTACTATTTTTCTTCATTTCCTGGCTCATGAAGAGAACCATTTATACCCAAATCTTAACCATAATCCACCGTGCTGTCTCATTAGATGTCCAAGAAGTGGAGCCAATCAATCTTGGACCAGAAGCTCTGTAACCACAATTCAAACCCCTTTCCTCTGGATAGGTCAAATGCCTCAGGTCTTTTGTTAAGCTAATAGAATCTGAGGAGTACCATTCTATCTTTTGAGGCAGGGTCTCACTGTGCAGCCCTAGCTGTCCAAGAACTTGTTTAAGTTTTTAGGGTTGGTTTTGAACTCTTAGAGATTCTCTTGCCTCTGCTTCCCTAGTGCTGCGATTAAAAGCATGTATGCTCGGTGTTATCTATTCTTTTTGAGACAAGATAGAGAAATAAATGAAAGTGCTTAAATATTATGCTTTGGGAGCTCTAGATAAATGCTATACTAGAACTATGTAATGGTGTTGTGAATTTTTGAACGGTGTAAATAATTCCACAATGAAACTTGTATTAAAACTTCACTCTCAGAGCATGATGTTAACAAGATAACCAGTAATATTTATTATAGTTGTGATATACATGAACTTAGTGCTGCTGTCTGGTGTGGGGTTGCTACTGAGAAGAGTCATTAGAGCCTTGTAACATGCTGCCAGTACTACCTACTAGATGTATTCTCATTGCTATTTTTTTAAAAGATTTATTTATTTATTATATGTAAGTACACAGTAGCTGTCTTCAGACACTCCAGAAGAGGAAGTCAGATCTTGTTAAGGATGGTTGTGAGCCACCATGTGGTTGCTGGGATTTGAACTCTGCACCTTTGGAAGAGCAGTCGGGTGCTCTTACCCGCTGAGCCATCTCACCAGCCCCTCATTGCTATTTTTATTTCACCTTTTCTTATCTGTCTGTTGTCTAGACTGATCATGTTTCATTTCAATGGCTAATATATTCTTTCTGTGCATCTGGGTAATATTTTTTAACACATAATTATTTATATGTATATGCATGTACAATAAAACTTAGATTTTATTGAAACACATATCTTCTTATTAGAAAACAATCAAAACACATTTGGAATGTTTTTCTTGATGTCTGTTATGTTGAGATCTCTTAAGAATTTATTCTCTTGTAAATGTAACTTTTTATACTGTACATCTATAATTACCTGAATACACATACAAACAAATAGTTTTGCTGCTTTTTACTTTTATTGTTATAGGGTAGTCACCAGTGAAGACTACTCAGATATGGATTTAAGCCAAAAAAAAGTCTTTATTAGCAGACTGGTGACTACACTGAGTATTCCAGATCCCAGGGTAGTCCTGTGAATTTCTCAGGATGAGCTTTTAAGCATGAATACCATGTTCTGGGTTGACATACTTCAGCTAACAAGAACAGCTACCCAGAAGTGGAACTACAGAAATCAAAAATCAAAGTTAGCAGCACATTTTGAGACTTTCCCAGAACAATGAATTTTGATGGATTTTGTTTTTGTTTTTATTTTGACATTTGACACTGCCTATGTGCTGAATTTTATATCTTAAATGGTACTTCCATCATAGAGCCATGTGTGCTAAGGTCTGGTGACCTGTTATATTTTCTGTATAGGTGCTTTCATTGTATGTATTTCTGTGCACCATATGCATGCAGCCAGAAGCTGGGAGAGAACACCAGATCCTTTGGAATGGGAATTTTGGGTGTTTTGGGGTACCTGGAACTAGATCTGGGTTTTCTGGAATAGTAGCTCTGCTTCCTAATTTTTATTTTAATCTCATATCATCTTAAAAATGAGAGCTTTTGAGTGAGTTTTTAAAAAAGATTTATTTATTCCATATATGTGAATACACTGTCACTGTCTTCAGACACACCAGAAGAGGGCATCAGATCTCATTACAGATGATTGTGAGCCACCATGTGGTTGCTGGGATTTGAACTCAGGACCTCTGGTAGAGCAGTCAGTGCCCTTAACCACTGAGACATCTCTCTAGCCCTTGAGTGAGTTTGAAAAAAATCTCTTTTAATCCCCAGGGTTCAGGGAGTCTGTTATTACATGTGCACTTACATGTGCACTTACATGTGCACTTACATGAGTGTTAGATGAGTCTTGTTTTACTAAATTAGCATTTAGTGGTCTCCTTTCCACCTGAAGACTTACAACTTTTTTTTATCATTATTTGGAAATTATTTTTTCTGTTTATGTTCTTTTATTTTGGGTTCTTCATCACATAATATTGAAATTCTGGATCTAAAGTCATGTATGATGGATTTCTCAAGATTTCTGTTTTGCGTGATAGTATAGCACACATTTTTCTCTAGTGCTATATAAAATATGCTTGGGTTTCTTTTAATTATATATCTTCTTTTTTTTTTAAAGATTTATTTTTATTTATTATATGTAANTACACTGTAGCTGTCTTCAGACACTCCAGAAGAGGGAGTCAGATCTTGTTAAGGATGGTTGTGAGCCACCATGTGGTTGCTGGGATTTGAACTCTGCACCTTTGGAAGAGCAGTCGGGTGCTCTTACTCACTGAGCCATCTCACCAACCCCAATTATATATCTTCTAAGAGTTAAAATCAGTTCCTATTTTTTTTTGTGTGTGTGTTGAGACAAGATGTGTTGTTTTGCTTGGAATTGGATATGTAGACCTGACAGTATTTTAACTCACAGAGATCCACCTATCTGCCTCCTAAGTGATGAGATTAAAGGATACCATCACACCTGGCTAGTTCTGTTTTCTTTTTTTTTTTAAGGATATGTATGTATGTATGTATGCATGTGTGTATGTATGTATGTATGCATGTGTGTGTAAGGGTATGTGCACATATGTATGGCCATGTAGGTCAGAAGAGTGTTGGATCCCTTAGAATTGTGGTTACAGTAATCCACTGTAGGTGCTGGGAACCCAACTCTGGTTTTCTGCAAGTACAGCACATGTTCTTTTTTTTTTTTTTTTTTTTTCTTTTTTTTTCAGTGGACATCTTTATTGTTGACTAGATCATCAACTTCTGCAGACTCACAGCTGGGATTTCATCAGGTTGCCCTGCTGAGTCATGAACAGTGAGTGACGAAGCTAACCAGAGGCTGCATACAGAGAGCTCAACCTTTACAGCTCACTTCCTTTCTCAGGCAGAATATAAATAGACACCCTCTACAATGCACAATGGTTTTAGTCACTAAGGAATTTAAATGGGATCTTGAAGAACGCAGACAAATCCTGGTGCAGTAAAGATGAGCTGAGATGCTGTGCAACTGTTTTAAGGGTTCCTGGTGCCACATCTCAGCCACTAGCTGAATCTTGCGCTAACACCAAATGGAGATGCGGAAAATACTAGGTTGACTTAGGGACTGTGCACAGGAACCAAAGGCAGGAAAGAAAATACTAAACATTGCTGAGAGCATCCACCCCAGGAAGGACTTTACCTTCCAGGAGCTCTAGACTGGCACCGCCCCCAGTGCTCACATGGCTGACTTTATCCTCCGTGTTCCATTTGGCACAACAAGTGGCAGTGTCTCCACCACCTATGATAGTGATGCAACCCCTAGAAGTGGCTTTCACCACCTCATCCATGAGTGACTTGGTTCCCCTGGCAAAGGCTTCCCATTCAAATACCCCAACAGGACCATTCCAAACAATCTGCTTAGCTCGGGCCACGGCCTCAGCATATTTCTTGCTGCTCTCAGTACCACAGTCCAAACCCATCCAGCCAGCAGGTATACCGGAGGCCACAGTAGCTTGGCCAGTCTTGGCATTCTCATCAAATTTGTCAGCAGTGACAAAGTCAACAGGCAAGGTAATCTTCACACCATTTTTCTCAGCTTTGGACATGAGATCTTTGACAATCTTGGCTCCTTCTTCATCATACAAAGATGTGCCAATCTCCATGTTGTTGAGCACCTTAAGGAAGGTAAAGGCCATTCCACCACCAATGATCATCTCATTGACTTTGTCTAGCATATTATTGATCAGCTGGATCTTGTCTGCAACTTTAGCTCCTCCCAAGATAGCCAGGAAGGGTCGCTCTGGACTCTCCAAAGTCTTGGCAAAGTAGTTCAGCTCCTTCTTCATCAAAAATCCACCAGCCTTCTGTGGCAGATTCACACCCACCATGGAGCTGTGGGCTCGGTGTGCAGTCCCAAAAGCATCATTGACATAGACATCTCCTAGTTTGGACAGTGAGGCTCGGAAAGCATCAATTTTGGCTGGCTCAGCTTTAACCTTGTTCCCAGAAGCATCTTTTCCCTTCCCTTCCTCCTCTACATGAAAGCGAAGGTTCTCTAGCAGGATGACAGCCCCAGCCGCTGGGTTGGCACAGGCATTCTCAACTTCTGGGCCCACACAATCCTTCAAGAACAGAACATCCTTGCCCAGCAGAGATTTGAGTTCGGCAGCAACTGGCTCTAAGGAGTACTTGTCAGGCATGGGCACACCATCAGGCCGGCCCAGGTGGCTCATAAGGACAACCGACTTGGCTCCATTGTCCAAGCAGAATTTGATGCTTGGAACAGCAGCCTTGATCCTTTGGTTATTTGTTATCTGGTTGTTCTTCATAGGAACGTTGAAGTCCACCCTCATCACGACCCGCTTCCCCTTCACGTCCAGCTTGTCCAAAGTCAGCTTGTTGGAAAGCGACATTTTGGCAACAAAGTGAGATCCAGAGGCCGGGAGATGAGGAAGAGACAGCACATGTTCTTAACTTCTGAGCCATCTTACTGCCCCTCATTCCTGTTGGCTTAAACATTTTAAAATTTATTTTTAATAATGGATATAGGGGCATATGTGTATGTGCATATAAGTGTGGGTGTTCCTGTAGTCCAGAAGAGGAATTCAGATCCTGTAGAGCTGGAATTGCAGGCAGTTGTGAGCTACCTATGTGAGTACTGGCAATAGTAATCTGGCACTTTGAAAGAGCAACAAGTGCTCTTAAGTAATGAGCCACCTGTCCATTGCTCATCATCCTGTTTTAAATATGTCTTTTCCTCCTATATTCTGAGAGCATTACTTATGCCTTAAGTATGTTTTTCACTTGCTGTATTTTCTTTTCTCCTTAGATGTTAAGTCTTTGTGTTATTGATGTGAAGTTTCTTCCATGGTGTCCGTGGCTCCTATACTAATTGATATGTCTTCGTGGTATGCTTGTCTTTGTTCTTGAGTCTTTAATAACATGTCACAAATAGATGTTGCTTTGTCGAATAAATCTTGCCTTTGATTAATTGTGGGATGGAAATACAGAAATGTAACATGCTGCTGGATGAAGCATGCTAATAGTTTGACTTCTAGAGATAGCACCTGGCCATTCTACTTATTTATGTAAGATCAAGTAACAAATAAAAGACAGAAGCAAAATTCATTCTAAGACAAAAGCAGTGTATAAGAGCTGGCTCCAAGAGTCACATTTTATCTAAGATGCTCTGCATAAAGCTTCTTATTTATTATGCTGAAATTCTGTAATCCTCAAAGGCTCTTTCTTGTGTATCATTGAATCTAAACTCTAAGGTCAAGAATCTATCTTTACACACCTATATTCGTTACGAACTTGACTATATCTTGTAACTTTGTGTCTAATACAGCTGTTTCACACCTTAAACCTGCTTCAATCTGATGATATAAACTTGTAAAACATTGCGAACTGGTCATAGTGGAGGGATAGAAATCCAGTAGCATGATTTTTAAATAACTTTTGTTTTTTGATGTTAAACAGTAAATGCCAGTAGTGACCAAGGACAGTGCTTATACACACTATACTGGAGGGGTATCATTTTTTAATTCATCTTTATGAAGATTTAGAATTCATTCCTTGTGTTTAAAGGGAATGTTTAATTGAGAAATAAACATTCGTGTACAAAATGCTAAAAAAAAAAAGAATCTATCTTTACAAAAAAAAATCTATCGGTGAAAGGATCTTCATATATATCTTTGCTTATTGTGATTTGTCTTATTTTAGTTTTTTTATAATCAAAGATTTATTTTTATTTTATGTTCATGAGAGTATTTTTTGTCCATGAGGATGTGTGCATCAAATGTCTGAAGTGCCTACTAAAGCCAGATGTGGGCTTGAGAACCCTTAATCTGACATTACAGGTGGTTGTCAACCACCATGTGGGTGCTGGGAACCAAACCCAGGTCCTCTACAAGAGCAACAAGTACTATTAATTGCTGAACTGCCTTCTAGTTTTATGTTCATTTTTCCCCTAGCTATAAGGAATATGATTCTCAATACATAAGTTCATGTGTGCTGTGTCAGAACTAGCACATTTTATCTTCTATGGATCAGTTATCCAGTTCATTGAACCTTGTGTTTTCTTTTTGGTAATTACAGTGTACATATATGCAAAACTATGCATGATTTATGATTCTAAATATCAATTCTGGTCACTGTATCTTATCAGTACAAACATTTAGTGCTGCTTACTTTTCTGTGGAAGTTATTATATATAATCAGATCAATATTAGACTTGTCTAATTTTGCCTATTAATAAAACATCCAAATGGGAGGTAGTAGGATAAGAGTATTAAATCACATTTGTGGTCAATATCATAAGATTTGCATATGTACAAAACTTGCAGCTGAGGGATATGAGTAATAGGGCCAGTTGCACACTTAACCTGCATACCCAAGGTTTTCTAAGTCCTTTTTGTTTTTTTGTTTTTTGTTTTTTGTTTTTGGATTTTTCGAGACAAGGTTTCTCTGTGTAGCCCTGGCTGTCCTGGAACTCACTCTGTAGACCAGGCTGGCCTCAATCTCAGAAATCCACCTGCCTCTACCTCCCAAGTTTTCTAAGTCTTAAAAGCCCAAGAGTGCATAGCTTTTGTGTCACTTCTTCCCAATGCAGTGCTGCATGTGGCCATTCTAATCTTGTGTACAACTTGACTATTCTCAAGTCAATGATGGTTCAAGTTGAGAAAAAAATGTACATCTATGCTGAAAGTAACTAATGGACTATTGCAGACATATACATAAATGTTAATTCACTGTGCATTCTACCCCTGCCTTAAAGAGATGTGCCTGGCTGTGGTGCATATTAATAGATTAGATCTTATGGTACATGCTATATTGAATAATTCTGTAATAAATACAGATATTTTATTAAAAGATAACTGTTCAGTTTCTATTTATTATATCAAAGCCATTACAACAAATATAATAGAATTCATTATGAGTTTAAGACTCACTATCCTCCAGGTTTGACAGCAATGCTTTGAGTATTTTTGTTGTTGAGTTTTTATTCTTTAAAAAATTATAATTATTATAATTATCATTATTGCTAGTGTGTGTGTGTGTGTGCTTGTTTGAGAGGGGTAGGTGTGTGTGTGTGTGTGTGTGTGTGTGTGTGTGTGTGTGTGTGTGTGTGTGTAGGTGAGTTGGTTTTCTTTTCCACCTTGTCGAGGAAGAATCTCTTTTGTTTCAGCTGGGCTGCTTATTCCAGGCAAGCTGGATTGTGCATTTTCAGGCAACTCCTCTGTCTTTACTTTCTATCTCACAATATGTGTGCTGTGACAATACAGGTGACATGGAATCTGTCCCTTCATTTCCTGGCTCACTTGCAAGGTCTCTTTGTATCTTTATTTTGACACAGGTTCTCCTTTATCCCAGTTGACCTCAAATTCGCTGTATAGCCAAAAGGACCTTGGAATCCTGATCTTCTTGCCTTGGAAACCTTTCAAGTTCCAAGATGAAAAACTTGTGTTATTATATCTAGCATATTATATCTACTTTGTGCTAGTTGTCATGATTTAGCCAATAGTAGTTTTGTGTAATTAAAAAAAGAAAAAAGAAAAGTGTGGGCTCCGTTACCAAGTATCTTGAATTCTATCTAATCTCTAGTTCTTTTGTGGACTTGCTGGGAGTTTGGTAAAGTTCTTCAGTCTATGAACCCCCTTTTTCAGTTTTGATATTTGTAAAATGATGTTATAATAGAGCTAAGTCTTGTGAACCCTAAGGAAATGGTTAGAATTATACATGATATATACAGCCCCTTAGTAAATGTATATAGCCTCTTGATAAATCTGAAAGGTTAGTCAAGAAATGACATACACTGGCATTGGGTGTAACTCAGTGAAAGAGTGCGTTGCCTAGCATGGAGAAAGAAATACACACACATATCACACACACGCACACACACACATCTATCTATGTCTATGTATGTATTATGTATGTATGTATGTATGTATGTATGTATGTATGTATGTATGTCTGTCTGTCTGTCTGTCTGTCTGTCTGTCTATCTATCTATCTATCTATCTATCTATCTATCTATCTATCTATCAATCTATGTAATTAGGGCATGACTGGAAATGACTATGGAATACTTTTACCTTCTTTTTTTTTCTTTTCTGTAGTAAACTGGTTTCAGGATGTAGTTCATGCTGGTCCAACTTCCCCTACCTCTTGAGTGCTGGAAGGGAGTATGGAGTATTTTTTGAGAAAAACAAATTATTCTAGAATTAGTGGCAATAGTTACACAATTCTGTGGTTCTACGAAGAAGAAATTTAAAAGTTGTGCTGCTAGTTTGGGCTGTAGTTCAGTGGTGGACCATTGCATTGCATGTGTAAGAACTTGAGTTCAACCCTAAATACCAAAATAAATAATCATTTCCCCTGTTTATTTTAACTCTTACTCTATCTGCAGTGATTCAAATTTTTATGTTTGGTTTAGAAACTGCATATACAGAGTAAATAAGTAGTAAGATAAAATGCACTCCTTTTTAGAAAACGAATTACTGTAATTAGATTGTAGTTTTGCAAAACTGTTCCCATAAGAAAATGATTCTGTAGTTATTATTTTTTATCCATGAAGTCAATAAACAGTCAAGTTCAGCATTTTTCTAGTCTTCTTTTATAGCACTTCTGATATTGTACATTGGTGGTTGGACATCCTGTCTCATTGCTTAGTTTTAAGATGTGAGATCCTATAGGGGACAGACCAAATCATAGTACTGTTTCTACAGGGACTTGTCTTTTGTTGGAGTTGTTTATCAAATATTTGTCAAATGATTCCAGGAATACATGGCAAAAGTAAGCACTATTTCAAAATGTTTGTAAACATTTTTAAGCAACCAATGCCCCCTTTTAATTATTTTATTTATTTACATTCCAGCCCTTGGCCCCCTCCCAGTCCCCCCTCCCACAGTTCCTCATCCCATTCCCCCTCTCCCTTGTCTCTGAGAGGGTTCTCTCCCCATCCCTTTTCCCTGGGGCTTCAAGTTTCTTAAGGATTAGGTACATCTTCACCCACTGAGGCCAGACCAGGAAATCCTCTGCTATATATGCGCAGGAGGTCCCTGATCAGCTCCTATATGCTGCCTGGTTGGTGACTCAGTCTCTGGGAGCTCCCAGGCACCCAGGTTAGTTGAGAATGCTGGTATTCCTATGGGGTTTCCCTCCCCTTCAGCTCCTTCAATCTTTCCCCCAATTCCTCTATAGGAGTCCTCGACTTCAGTCCAATGGTTGGATGTAACTATCTGCATCTGTCTCTGTCAACTGCTGATATGGCCTCTCACAGGACAGCCATGCTAGGCTCCTGTCTGTTAAGCACATCATAGCATCAGTAATAATGTCAGACCTTGGTGCCCTACCATGAGATGGATCCCAAGTTGGTCTGGTCACTGGGTCATCTTTCCTTCAGTGTCTTCTCCATTTTTGTCCCTACAGTTCTTTCAGACACGAACCATCCTGGGTCAGAAATTTGTACTGTAGATTGGTACCCCCATCCATCCACTTGTAGCCCTCTCTATCTACTAGAGGTAGACTCTTCAAGTTCCCTCTCCCCACTGTTGGGCATTTTGGCTAAGGCAACCCCCACTGAGTCCTGGGAGTCTCTTACATCCCAGGACTCTGGTAATTTCTAGAGGGTCCCCCCACCCTCCCACCCCATTCATTCTGCTGGCCTTCTGGGCCTCTCTCATGTCACTTCCCCTATATCTGATTTTGTTCCCCTTTTCCTCTCCCCTCTTGTACCCAGGTCCCTCTCTCCTCTGCCTCCTGTGATTATTTTGTCCCTCTTCTAAATGAAATTGAAGTATCCTCACTTGGGCCTTCCTTCTTGTTAAACTTCTTACCTTCTGTGGGGTGTATCATGGCTATGCTATACTTTTTGGCTAATATCCACTTATCAGTGAGTACATACCATGCATGTCCTTTTGGGTCTGGGCTACTTCATTCAGGATGATATTTTATAGTTTTATTCATTTACCTGTAAAATTCATGATGTCCTCATTTTTAATAGCTGAACAATATTCCATTATGTAAATGAACCACAGTTTTTTGTATTCATTCTTCAGTTGAGGGACATCTGGGTTGCTTCCAGTATCTGGTTATTACAAATAAGGCCACTATGAACATAGTGGAGCACATGCCCCTGTGGTATGATGGGACATCTTTTTGGGTATATGCTCAAGAGTGGTATAGCTGAGTCTTCTGGTAGAACTATAACCAGTTTTCTGAGGAACCGCCAGATTGATTTTCAGAGTGGTTGTACCAGTTTACAATCCCACCAGCAATAGATAGAGGCGTGTTCTTCTTTGTTAACATGTGCTGTCACTTAAGTTTTTGATCTTAGCCATTCTGATTGACACCCCCACCTCCTTTTAAGGAGTAACTATCATTGTTACTTTTTGATTCCTAAGAGCTATATCATTCACCTAAATGTTATAGCAACAGAAATGGGGGATTTTTTTGTGTAATAAATTGGTATACATACAATGCTACTTAAATGCCTTAAAGATCATCTAAAAGCAGAGTTCTCTTCTCTTCCTTTTTGAGAATAAACACCACATGTAGCATCAAATGTTAGTTAAGGTGTTAAATTACTGAACAAGACAAATTGAAGTGTGGAGAAAGAGATCTTAATGAATGTGAAATAAGAAATATCACATCTCAATAGGATTCTAACTTAAACATATGGTGATTTAGTTTGAGATAGACTGCCTGCTTCTTATCAATATAATGAGAGAAGCCATGGGGGATGCTTGCTCTAATCATCTCTGCTTCCCACAACAAAATGCTATAGTCTAAGTGGCTTAAATGATGGGAATTACTTTATTGCAATTCTGAAAGCTGGAAGCCCAATATTAAGATGCTGACCAATTCAGTTCCCTGGGGATGGTTCTCTTCCTAGTTTTCAGACAGTGCTCTTGTTTTTTCTCTGTCCACACAATTGGTGGAATCATGACGAAGTGGATAGTGAGAAGAGAGTGTAGAGATCTGTTTTATTGTATAAAGGCATTAATATTAAAAATACTCTACTGTCATGACTTCATTTAAACCAAATTACTTCCTAAAAGTGATGTTTCTAAAAACGTATCAAATTTGGGGTTAATACTTTGACATATGAATTCTGAGGAGGCCATAGTTTAATTATTGCTGTGCTCTTAATGTTTTTGCAATCCAACAAATTGAGAAAATATGTATTTATTCAGTGATCAAGCATTTATCAAGCCTCTACTAGGTACTGCATTTTATTCTAGACTTTCAGTAAATAAAGCAGTCTCTGTCTTCACAGAATTTTTTCCTTTTTTATTAGATATTTTCTTTATTTACATTTCAAATGTTATTCCCTTTCCTGGTTTGCCCTCCAAAAATCCCCTCCCCCCTAGCTCCTCCCCCTTCCCCCTGCTCACCAATTCACCCACTCCTGCTCCCTGGCCCTGGCATTCCCCTACAATGGGGCCTTAAGCCTTCACAGGACCAAGGGCCTCTCTTCCCATTGATGACCAACTAGGCCATCCTCTGCTACATATGTGGCTGGAGCCATGGGTCCTTCCATGTGTACTCCATGTGTTGGTGGTTTAGTCCCTGGGAGCTCTGGGAGTACTGGTTGGTTCATATTGTTGCTCCTTCTATGGGGCTGCAAATCCCTTCAGCTCCTTCAGTTCTTTCTCTAACTTGGCCATTGGGGACCTCGTGCTCAGTCCAATGGATGCTTATGAGCATCTGCCTCTGTATTTGTCAGGCACTGGCAGCTATATCAGGCTCCTGTTTTTGTACTCATCCTTATGTGATGGTTTAGCTCCTCTATGAGACCTTTGCTATGGGACTTATGCTTCTTTCTGGTATGTTTTAAAATAAAATTATATATATATATATATATATATATATATATATATATATATATATATCCTTTAGTGATCAGGTAGCAATACTCTGTAAGAAAAGACAATGACCCTTTTGTGATAAGACTCATTTTTTAAATTGATACATGAATTGCATTTCACTGTCAAGTAAATAAGGAAAAGATATTTTTTGTTTTAAAAGTATTTTCATAATTATGTTTTTTTCTTCTGTGACAGGGACTCATGTAAACCAGGTCAGCCTCAGAATCTCTATGTAGCTGAGTAGCATTGAATGTTATCCTGATCTTTTCTTCCTGAGTGTTGGAATTAGAGTCAGACACTACCACCCTTAGTTTATCTGTTGTAGGGGATTTAACTCACAGCTTTATGCATGCTAGGCAAGTACTTTACCAATTGAGCTGTAGTTCTAGCCTTTCTGATTGATTTTGAGGCTCTTACCTCTATGGGACTGAGTAGAAATGATAATGATGATGGTGATGGTGGTGGTGGTAGGTGGTGGTGGTGGTGATGACAATGATGTTGACATTGATGATGAAAGAGTCCCATTTTCATTATCCCTTCATTTCTTATGAAATCAGATACAAAATAATTCTAACAAGTGGAAAGTGAAGTACAGGTGCTTCAAGTTGGGGAGCATGTGAGGGAAACAACCCCCTTCTGCCTCTCATTATCAGCATGAAAGGATGCTGTTGTTCTTTTTAGTTTTACAAAGATGGGGATGTTTGCTAATTCCATTATTTTATCCAGAAAATGTCCAAACATACAGATAAAAAACATGAATGAATTCTCTATACCGCATCACAAATGCTGTCATTGATATTTTTCTTTCCCTGGTTTATCACATACTCTTCCATCTATCCATCATTCAGCAGGCGAGGATTTCAAGTACTTTTCCCCCAATAGGATTACCACATCGGGTTCAAAAATGGACCTCTTGATTGTTACAACTTTGTCCCATGCTCAGCTTTGAATTTAATCTCTTTCATGTGACAAATTGAGTTTAGTTTTCGAATGCTGATAATTCTGTAAAGAGTAATCTTTTCTATTAAGCTCCTGTCTAATTGAGGGGGATTAACTTGGTTGAAAGGCTTCTGGTGGCTTATTTATTTAAACTTTTTTTTTTTCAATTGCTCAGCAGGTGTCCAGAAGCTCAGATAACCCACGAATCTCATTCATCTTAATAAGATATGCTTATAATAATAATTCTATTAAATGTCACTTCTTATCCTTGGGCTTTCTTGATTTAATCCAGAATGAGTCTATTGCTGCCAGCATCTTTTGTGGACTGTACATGTTAAATTAATTACAAGCCTGGAAACATGATTATCTCTATTCATGGTTGACTTGATCTTTGTCCTTTTCACCCTTTTCAATTTTCTTTTGTACACTCAGTTCTTAGTCACCTCAGTGATAATGCTGAATATGAAAGAAGTAATAGAAAAGATTTAAAACCCCTTCAAAAGGCTATCAAATTTTTAGCCTTTAAATATACTTATGATGTTAAAACATCATAGCGATCTTACATTTAAAAACATTAACCACATTAAAATTTACACATAAAAGTCAAGAGAATCATATGTGTTTCGAGTGTCTCTTGCTCCCTTAAACCACTAGTGTGTATTAAAAGAGAAAAGAAAAATAACTGAAGAAATGCTAAGGATTTTTTCCCAGGAGAATTTAGACCTTTATATGTGAGGCAGTTTATTCTGTCCTCTGTGGTGATGAAAGTTTAATAACTTCACAGCACAGCGAACTGTTTAATTGCAACAGAAAAACAATAAAAGTATAAAGATATCTCTGTAAAAGGAAAAAATGTCTCGAGTTTTCCAAAATCTTCATCAAGAGCAACAACTACATCTTACCATTGCTTACCTCAAACATAGGAATCATATATCACATAGTCAGTAATTATTTTAGAATAAAAATTGTGAACTTTCCATATCCAAGTTTTTGCATGGGGAACAAATGCCGCAAGCATGGCTCCTGAGACCTGGATAAGGTGACGGGGAAGTGTGGTTCATGTGTAAAATCCAGCCTCCCCACACAACTACTCTCATTTGTCTATGTACTCCTTACATCTATTTTCTCCATAAAATCACATATAGTTCAGTATCCAATAAAAGAGATCACTCTATTACTCAGAATTTTTTTCTGTCAATCTTATTTTATTAAATGTCTGTTATAAAAGTGTTCAGTGTCAAATACTCCCAGGGAAGTAACTGAAATGTTCTTTTTAAAAAAAGTTTGATATTTTATTTATTTACATTTCTTTTTTTGTTGTTTTTGTTTTTTTCAAATGTTATCCTCTTTCCGTATTTCCCCTGTGCAAACGTCCTTTCCCATTCCCCCTCACCCTCCAATGAGGGTGCTCCCAAACCTCCCACCCACTTCCTCATTAATGCCCTAGCACTTCTCAACACCGGGGCATCAAGCCTTCACAAGACCAAGGGCCTCCCCTTCCACTGATGCCAGATAAGACCACTTTAGCTCCTTCAGTCCTTCCCCTAACTCCTCCATTGGGATCCCTGTGCTCAGTCTGATGGTTGGCTGAGAGCATTCGCATCTGTATTGGTCAGAATCTGGCAGAGCCTCTCAGGAGACAGCTGTATCAGGCTCCTGTCAGCAAGCACTTCTTGGCATCAGCAATAGTGTCTGGGTTTGGTGTCTGCATGTGAGATGGATCCCCAGGTAGGGCAGTCCTCTGAATGGCCTTTACTTCAGCCTCTGTTCCACTCTTTGCCCCCGTATTTCCTTTAGACAGAAGCAATTCTGGGTCAAAATTTTGGTTCCATCCCTCAACTGGGGGGCCATGTCTAACCTCTGGATATGGTCTCAACAGGTTCTTCCTACCCCTTTTGGAGTATTTCAGCTAATCTCATCCCCATGGGGTCAGGGGTCCATGGGGGTCCCCCTGAGGCTCTTGATTTCCTGGCATCTAGGAATTTCTGGTTGCTACCCCCAGTTCCACACTCCCCATTTCTACACACCTCTTTCCATTTTCTGACCCTCTGTGCATCTCCTTCATCTCCTTCCATCTTTGATTCTGCCCCTCTTTTTCTACACCTCTTATTCTTTTCCTCCCAAGTCCCTCCCATCCTCTACTTCCCTTGATTATTTTGTTTCCTCTTCTAAGTAGGACCGAAGCATCCACACTTTGATCTTCCTTATTCTTGAGCTTCATGTGGTCAGTCAGTTGTATTGTGGGTATTCTATACTCTTTGCATAATATCTGCTTGTCAGTGAGTACATACCATGTGTGTTCTTT
>NC_034613.1:122633168-122639804 GCF_900095145.1 Mus pahari | reverse complement strand
AGAGAGAGAGAGAGAGAGAGAGAAAGAGAAAAAATTTGACAGTATTTTGAAAACCCAAATAAGGAACTACTATATAAGTATCTCCCAGTTACATACCCAAAGTCATTGAAAGTAGGGACTTAATCTTTGTGTATTAATGTTTATTCTAGAACTATTTACAGAAGACAAAATATGGGAACAATTAAAATTATCTATCATCTATCAATGAATGAATAAACAAAATGTGATATGTACATTTAATAAAGTCTTTGAAAATAAAGATTTATTTATTTATTTTGTGTGTATGAGTACATGCCACCGTCTTCAGACACACCAGAAGAGTGCATCGGATCCCATTACAGATGGTTGTGATCCACCATGTGGTTGCTGGGAATTGAACTCTGGATATCTAGAAGAGCACCCAGTGCTCTTAACCTCTGAGCCCTCTCTCCAGCCCCATTTAATAAAAATCTTACCGAGGTGTGTAAAGACCAGAGTGTTGAAACATGCAAAAATATGAATGAATCTTGAAAACATTATGGTTAGTCAGGGAAATAAGGTAGACACAAAAAGACAAATTCTGTATGATACATTTATATGAAATATCAAGAGCAGGTAAATTCAGAGACAGGAAGCAGATTGGGGAAGAGAGGGACACGCATAGTTATTGATTAATGGTTGTTATGGCTGGTATTAATGGGGAATCTAGAATTATCTGGGTAACAAATCTCTGACTATGTCTGTGAACCCCATATGTGAGGGGTTATAGGCCTCAGAATAGATCCTGCTCAATGGTCATGCTGTCAATTTGCCTTCTAAGTGTTTATGCTTGTACCCATATATCTAGTCTGCTACAATCTTTGGTCAGAGAAGGCTCTTTGCACAATGGACAGAAGTCAATGGAGAGATACAGAACCGGTCACACTATTAAGAATAAGAGATTTAGTGCTAAGATTTAAATGGGACATGCATATGTCCCAAGCCTCAGGGTGCACCATGGGCTAGGAGGCAGAAAGAAGGTAAGAGCAGAAGGATAGACAGGAATGTTGTGAAATGCCACCTTCTGAGCATGACATTGTTACTGAAATCATGAACTTAGAGCATCTATGCTTACCCGCCGCGTAAAACCTACAAGATTAAGCCAGCCAAAATTCCAGCATAGATGGAGTAGATGATTTTCTGGTCCTATACATATCGAGGAACTGTTGGCAATAAATAAATAACTGCTGGGAGATTGAAAAGAACTCTTTTTCCCCCATTCATTGACTTTACATCCCGATTGCTGCTCCCCTCTTTTGGTTTCCCCCTCATTCTTTTTAAGATAATATTTTTACTTTTTGAGATAATAACTGCATCACTCCTGCATTTCCATTCCTCCCTCTTGCTCTCTTCCAAATACATGCCTTATTTTTCTTTAATTGTTGTTAGTGAAGATATAATCACAAGCAGGCTCATGCTCCAGTGCATGGTCCCATACTTGGGCACATGTGGGCAACATGAACTGCATTTAGTAGGATATCTGAGGAAAAATCTCTGTGGCTAAGAACACTTGCTGTTTTTGCAGAGGACCTGGGTTCAGTTCCCAGCACCCACATGGTGGCTGTCAACTATCTTTAACTCCAGTTCCAGGAGGTCTAATACCCTCTTCTGACCTTAGCCAGTTCCAGACATGCATGCAACATTCATTCATATATGCACTTATACACATAAAATAAATATATTTTAAAAACGAAGTGAAGTTGTGAGAAGGTGTGTTAGAGGAGCAAATGAGAGTTGGAGGGAAGAAGTTGGAAGATATATAATTATCATATATCATTGTCTATCTATATAAAGATTTTAAAATCATACAATTATTTTATTAATTACTATTATTATATGTTGTTTGTGTGTATGTGTATGAATGCATGTTTGTGAGATAGGTGTGGAAACAAATGAAAACTTTTGGGTGTTAGCTTTCTCCTTCTATCTTATATGTCCTGGGGATAGAATTCAGGTTACTGGGCTTAACCAAGAAGCCCCTTTAGCCACCGTGCCATATCATTAGCCCTAGAGTTCAATTTACTGTACACCTCATGGCTTTAGCACAGGAGATGGTGGAATACACTTTTTATGTGGGTCTAACTAACCACCCCAATTGACCTGATCCACATAAGCTATCACAGGGATGCCTAAGGGCAAAATAATTCCTCAAAGGTATGCCTGAAGGCTTTCCTCCTAGGTCACTTCAAATCCTGGAAGGTTGACAATTGATCTTTACCATCATAAAGTTCAGGGAAACAGTCTCAAGAGGTCACTGCCTGGCTGAAGTTATGTAATAGCCATTAAATAGCCTACAGAAGTATATAATGATTAGTCCTTGCCACGGGTTCTCAGAGATCTGGAAGGGGATAGATTTGTGACTGTAATGGGAAGCTATGAGGAGCTCTTGTGATGATGGTTCTCTTGAGTCTCTTGATTGTGGTAGTTGATATGCACACCTACATATATGGTAGTATTGTACAGCTGCATATTCAATAAACACTAGTGTGTATATAGTATAGCTGTTCCAATTTAAATAAGTTCTATGGAGGGTACAAATCTCAATTTCTTCATTTTGACATGTTACAGTGGTATGAAATGCAAATGAGGAAGGTTGGAGCAATAGTAGGTAAGTTACTTTTTGGGTGCTGTGACTCACTATCATGAGCAGGATAACTTAGAGAAGGAAGGGTTTATTTTGGCTTATGGTTTCAGAACAACATGAGCCCATCATGGCAGAAGTATGGCAGCAAGTAGCAGATATGGCACTGGGTTCAGGAAGCTGAGAGCTCATATCTTTTTTTTCATATTTTTATTAGACATTTTCATTATTTACATTTCAAATGCTATCCCGAAAGTTCCCTATACCCTCCCCCGCCCCTGCTCCCCTACCCACCCACTCCCACTTCTTGGCCCTGGCATTCCCCTGTACTGAGGCATATAAAGTTTGCAAGACCTAGGGGCCTCTATTACCCAATGATGGCTGATTAGGCCATCTTCTGTTACATATGCAGCTAGAGACACAAGCTCAGGGGGTACTGGTTAGTTCATATTGTTTTTCTTCTTATAGGGCTGCAGACCCCTTCAGCTCCTTGGGTACTTTCTCTAGCTCCTCCATTGGGGGCCCTGTGTTCCATCAAATAGATGACTGTGAGCATCCACTTCTGTTATTTGCCATGCACTTGCATAGCCTCACAAGAGGCAGCTATATCAGGGTCCTTTCAGCAAAATCTTACTGGCATATGCAATTGTGTTTGGGTATGGTGGCTGATTATGGGATGGATCCCCGGGTGGGGTAGTCTCTGGATGGTCCATCCTTTTGACTTAGAGAGCTCATATCTTAAATTATATGTACCAAGTGGAGAGTGAACTGTAAGTGGTGGAGGTTTTTAATTTCTTAAAGCTTTATTTATTTATTTTTATTTATATGAGTATGCTGTCATTGACACACTAGTAAGTGGGCATCAGATCCAATTACAGATCATTGTGAGTTACCATGTGAGTGCTGGAAATTGAATTCCGGTCCTCTGGAAAAACAGCCAGTGCTCTTAACCTCTGAACCATCTCTGTAGCCATTAAGTTTTTAATCTTAAAGCACATTCTTGCTGATAGACACCCTCCAGGAAGCACCATCTAAGCCTTCCCAAATAGCACCATTAACTGGGGGACAACTGTTCAGATACCCAAGTCTATGAAGGACATTTCCCATTGAAACCATCACAGACCTCCCTGCTTAGTTCTTTTGTAAGTTTGTGTGTGTGTGTGTGTGTGTGTGTGTGTGTATGAATCTGTAATTATTCCAATGAATGTGTGCTTATATGGGTATTCATATATAAGATGTGAATATACATAAGCAAAACAAATGTTTACACAAATATACATTGAGACAGATGTAGATTCAAGTGAATGGATTTTCTCGTCAGTTCACCAATCATTTGCTAAGTGAATCTATGACCTAGATTCTGATTAAACAGAGTTGAATAAATACATTTTCAATGACCATCATTCCACTAAAGAGACTCTTTCTGAGAGGTTCCAATCAATATACCATTAATCTCTCAAGAGAAACCTATTAGCCTGTAGCATAAAGTAATTGAAATCTATCAGCTTCCCTTGAAATTAATAGATTTATTGTGATGATTGCATAATTTATTCTTCTTTCTGCCACTCTACTAAACCAATTTTTGTAAAAACCCCCAGATATGACCTGATTTGTCAAGTGGAAGTCCTAGTTGACCTCTTTGCAACATTTGCCCTTGTTAACCAACTTCTCCCTTTTCAAAATGGCCTAATTCTTCAGCTTTCCTGACATCATTCTTTTAAAGTTCTCATTCACGGCTCTGGTCAGCATTACTTTTTCCTTTCTCACATATTTTCTGTAGACTCAGAAATAAACTCTGTGATAGAATCTCCTATATCTTTTCCCAATATCAACTTTTCTGAAGCTTAGAAATTAATTATTAAATTCTCAATTATATTCATTTAAATAATGTCCAGGTTCTCTAATTTATCTTCATTTCTTTCCTTTCATTCTTTCTCTTTACATGTACTCTATGCCATGGATATTCAGTAACTATCTAAACTAAAACAGGAATGTCCTTGATTTTCTGAATAACATACAGTTTAATTCTACCATCCTCAAAAGTTAGAAACTACAGTGGAATTGTCAACTATCCTTTGTGACTCTGAAAACTGTTTGTGCTTAACTACTTTTCATATACAGATATGACTCCCTTGAGAAGCTCACATCTCAACGGGGTGTTCACTACCATTTCCACAAACCTTTCTCTTTATGTTAATGCCTGCTTAAATATATATCAAATGTCTGTTCTTAATAAGGTATGGCTTCATACTGATTTGTTCTGAAATTCCTTTTGGGGACATAATAAAGAATTTCAGCTTCACCAGAGTACAGATTTCCATCTCAGTCTGTTAGAGGAGACAGCATGGAGCAATGTCCTCAGCTTCCAGTATCACTGTTGCTGCCAGTTACATATCAGTGTCTACCACTGGATGATCAGAGATGTGCCTGTGTGTGTGTGTTGGAGAAGAGGGAGGGAAGAGAGCGAGAAAAGGAGAGGGAGACACAGAGAGGAAGACAGAAAGAGGAAGGAAGGGAGAACTTGAAGTGCTATCTATGATATAAAAACATGGTTATAAACTATGTTTTGAGTTTGATTTCATTTCTGTTGCTTTGATCAAATACCAGACAAAACAACTTTAAGGGAGAACGTTTACTCAGTTTACAATCTCACATTACAGTCCAACACTGTGGTAAAACTAAGGCAGGAGCTTGAGGCAGCTAGTCATGTAATATCTATAGTTAAAGCGGAGAGAAATAAATGCATGCATACCTCTTGTGCTCAGCTCATTCAATAAAAAACTCAAGCAAGACATGATTCCACCATTCACTTTTATGTGGCTTCTCCCTATATCACTTAATATAATCATGACAACTACCCACATACATTCGAATAGGCCAACTTAATCTAGACAGTCTGTCATTGAGAGTCTTTTCACAGGTAATTTTATGTTGTGTTAAGTTGACAAATTAAACTTAATTACCATACAAATTCTTTTCTGTTTCTGTGGATGTATCAGAGTTTGTGATAATTATCAAGAGAAGGAACTTGAGCTTTTAGATTATTTTATTAGTGCTATTTTATGAGCTGTTATTAGTCAGATGTGGTGGTGCCTGCCTTTAATCTCAGAATAGGAAGCAGAGGTAGGTGGGTCTGTGAATTTGAGGTCAACTTGGCCTACATATTAAGTTCCAGGACAGCTTGAACCTATATTGCAATAGCCCGTTTCAAAAAATGAGAGGCTGTTGTAGTAAAGCTATTTCCCCTAAGGCTTGACAAGCCCATTTACCATCATGGAGTGTTACAGGCATCTGTGGCTACCTGCAAAATACAGATTCATGACAATGAAATAATCCAGAGAATATAGCCATGGTTAAATGTATGGTAATTAGAAAAGTGTTGTGAACATTTCCTTTTATATAGAGGGGCTGTCATTTGGTTTAGATCTGAGATTCCACATACAAGCACTCTCTTTTTTCCTCCAGCTGCAGATGATCTTGTTAGACTATATAAGGTGTTAGACTATATAAGAAGTAGAAGAGACTTCATTTTCATGAGTTATTCTACACGTTAGAGTTGAACTTTTGTCAGACAAAGCTATTTTTGAGCCATCCTTGTTCCTGTAATTTAACTCCTCACCCATATTCCAGTATGTAAACCCAATTAAATCATTACCTTCACTAAACTGGACTTGGATAAAATAATTTCTCTGGACTGTTGGTACCCTATTTGGAGTGAATAGGTCTGTCTTCATGTCTCCCCAGGAAAGGTCAATCGACAAATTGTGACTTTCCAAATAGCACTAAAACAACTTAATAATAAATCAAAACTGAATTTTTGTTTGTTCAATGTAAGGTCAGAGAATTATTAACTCACTGAGATTTAGGAGTAGGCAGAGTGAAGCCATGCTATTTCTAAGATTCTAACCTGTTTAAGGTAGATCTTTCAGGTGGCTAAGTGGCTTAATGAGGTAGTGATTGTGATTCAATAGAGATATAGCTAGATGTATGGCAATTTTTTTTTGTTTGTTTACATCTTAAATGATATCCCACTTCCC
>NC_034613.1:122612532-122631899 GCF_900095145.1 Mus pahari | reverse complement strand
AAAAAAAAAAAAAAAAAAAAGAATAAGGCAGCATGGAAGGCTCTTTTGAGTTGATTAGGTCGGAACTGAGGCTTGATAGCATAATGCAAGTGAGTTACACACAATGGAAATGTTTCCTGGCATAGGAACAGAGAGTGTCAGGACTCAGAATGGAAAAATGATCATTAAAACTAAATGAGGGGCTGGAGACAAGAACACATTCTGCTCCCGTAGAGGATCCAGGTTTTGTTCCTAGCATCCCATCAGGTATCTCACAACTACCTGCAATTCTAGCTCCTGGAGATCTCGTACCCACTTCTGGCCACAGTCATGCACCTACCCATAGATGACACACAGACACAGACACAGGCACAGACACATAGATGACACACAGACACACACACAGACACAGGCACAGACACAGACACACACACACACACACACACACACACACACACACACACACTAAACTTCTAGCAAGAACTAGACCAGACATTTAAGTAGCTAGTCAGAAATTAACATGCTTCAAGGTTATTGAGAATGTACCCCTCATACTCTGAAGCTTTTAAGGAAGCAGGAAATGAAGCTGAAAAGCTTTGATTATTGTTCAACAGAGTGGGATCTACATTGGATGTCAGGCCCCAGGCACAAACAGGGCATTTCAAGCTGCCTTCAAGATTTTTATGTGACGAGGGGCTGAATGAGGTGTATTATTTTTCCTCCTTTAAAAGTTAGTGCTAAGGATCAATCAACAACCCAGAATGGAAAATGCTCTCCCCTCCCCCACCCCCAGGAAAGCTATGTGTTCTGAGATTCCAAGAAATGGTATAAAGTCACTGCTTAGACTTATTAAGCAGAGGAGCTTACAATCACTGTTTCAATCATTTTCTAGACTTTTGGTGGAGACCCAAAGCCCAGTAGTAAAGTTGGGGGAAAGGGCCAATCACTTTCTGATTATCCTTAATGAAGACTAACTACTAAAAGTGGGCATCATGAGTGACTGCCTAGGAGCACCTATTTGACTTTTCTGGGTTGGTCCTAAGTTGAAAATATAGCAAAATGCAGGAAATTATCAATTATTAATTATTCCTGATGTTTGGGGCTTACAGAAATTGTTATGTGGCTTCTTGGATTAGTGGTTAGAGGGAGTGGACTGGAATGCTGGAATGCTTCCAATCTAATTTATAGATAGTAAGTAGCTTTCTGCACTGGTTACTGAGTTCTAAATTTATTCTTCTTTTTGAGATGGTCTTGGTATGTATTCCAGTCTATATTCAAACCTGTGATCCTGCTGCTTCACACTACAGGGATTCTAGGTATACACGAGTACAACAGGGTGCAGAGTTCTAATTTTATACATTATTTGGGTAGTATCCTTACATGTGCTTTCTCAAGGATAGTGTGCTTGGAGAGCAACACAAAGGACAGTGTGGCTGAGTGGAGAGAAAGGAAAAGTATGAGATGAACTGAGAATGGGTGGTACAGAGTAGATTTCATAGTCCCTTAAAGTCTGAGGGAATAGGTTGGGAGCCCACAAGTCCTTGTGTACACAGATGACTAGGGAAACCAGAAGTATCAATCACGCAGGGTTGTCTCTTTAAAGGAGGAAATGATTAGCTGTTTTCCACCCAGAAGGCAGGGAGTGGATGTTGTTAAAGGCCTGATAACCTTTGCAATCTGTAGAACCAGACCTCACACATAGCTTCCAGAATGTTTATTCCAGACTCTCCCTTTCTAGACATTTATTTTCAGCTTTGTTTCTCAGCTAACAGAACCAATTCTTAGAGGAGAAGTTACATGTACACTGTTGCCTGCTGACCTCTATGCTATCTTGGTCAGAGACCACACCAGATCCTAGGCCCTTAAGCTATACAACCCATTTTCACGGCCACATGTACTTTGAGTTGAGTTTCAGTCTAATTATGCCTTTTTGTGCACTGGGGATTTTACACCAAGAAGCTACCCTTTAAAGTTGTATTGTGTTTAAATGTGCTTAAATAAACCACTTGGTGTCATACTCTCTGGAAATTTGAACTAGCACCAACTAAGTCAGGCTGAACCAAGTTTTCTACTTACCTTTCATGGTTGTTTCCAGACTGGCTATGACCCCCCCCCACAGTAATGGTTCATTTTAGATCATTAATAGGAACTCCTTTGAATATTCTTAGCAAGAAGACAATGTGAGCCAATTTCTTTTTAAAAGGTCACCTTAACCATTAAAGTCTAGAGAAAGATAAGTGCAGGAGCTCAAAAGCCATGGAGTTGGCTGTTGTCATAGTTTTTGTTTGAAATGATGTAGAACAGGATAGTAGTCAGAAGGCAGTAATGGTCAATTATTTGGGCATGTTTTGAAGGTAGAAATAGCAAGATTTGTTGATGAATTGGGAGAGAGAAGGGGGAGAGGGAGTGGACTGGAATGATTTAAATCTAACTTATAGATAGTAAGTAGCTTTCTGCACTGGTTACTGAGTTCCAGTAGAGAAAGGGAGAGGCAGAGGGAGAAGGAGAAACACAGACTCACAGAGAAATTAAGACTACCTTCAAATATTTTGTTGTTACTTTGTTTTGAGATAGTTTCTTACTATATACCCTGGCTGGTCTGGAAGTCACTACTAGACCAGCCTGGCCTCAAACTCAAAAAGAGCCACCTGTCTTTGCCTTTGGGATGCTGGGAATAAAGGTGGGTGCCACCACGCTCAGTACTGCTGCTTTGAAACAGGATCTCATGTTGTGCTCCATCTAAGAATGACTTTAAGCCCTTTATTTTCTTGCTTTTACCTTCCCAGTGCTGAGATGATCAGTATATGTGTGTGGTGGTTAGTTTTTGTCAACTTGACACAAACTAGAGGTCACTTGGAAAGAAGAAGCCTTAATTGAGGAACTAGCTCCATCAGATTGTCCTGCAGGCATGTCTGCGTGGCATTTTATTGATTTATAATTGATGTAGGATTGTCCATCTCACTGTGGGTGGGGTCACTCCTGGGAAGGTGGTGCTGAGTTGTATAAGAAGGCAAGCTGAACAAGCCATGGGGAGCAGGCCGGTAAGCAGCTTTCTTCCATTGCCTTTGCCTCAGTTCCTGTCTTGAGTTTTGACCCCGATTTCCCTTCCTGTAAGATGAAATAAACCCCTTCTTCTCCAAGTTGCCTTTGGTCTGGGTGTATCATCACATCAATAAAAGCAACTAGTACAGTATGCCACCACTTTACTGTCTATGCAGTACCAGAGATCAAACCCAGGGACTCTGGTATGTTGAGTGACCAACTGAGCTTTTGCATACATCCCATCTTCATTTTTTTTTTTTTTGAGCTGAGTAAGCGGTGGCATTCCACAGAGCAATACCTTGAGGCTCCTTCATTACATTGTGTCTTGCTCTCTAACATGGTGTTAGAGAGTAGGGATGGAGTGTAATTAAATTTTCTTCCTCTGTGATTATTAAAGGATTATTATACAACAGACTTTTAGGAGCTTGCTGACTAACTCTGTTAAGAAAAAAAACACAAGCAAACAACCAAAAAATGAACAAATGAGTAAGTTTGGATGCTGTGCTACCAAGCAGGGTCTCCAACTGTGGTGCCTATTCCTGTTTCATCCCTCACTTGATACTTCAGTAAAAGAAATGCGTGATACCTAGCATATATTTGTTTTTTACCTATAAGGAGCAAATTGACCTACTTATTGATGCAGTTGATCTAGATGAGTGTCTAAGTCTTAAGTCTTCTTATGTAAGAATACAGGTATTTACATATATTTCCAGCCAGAGGATCAGAAAACAACAAAACACTCATTTGCACATTTTACTCATACAGAAAAGGGAGAAGATTTATATCCACCAAAAAATTACAACCAAATTGTCCATGTGCAGAAGATGCCAAGTTATTAGTTCCACTCCCATTCTAATCCTTTGTTAAATGCTTAGATAGGGTAGATTTTTCTGCTCTAATTTAAATATGAATTTTTGGTTCTTTGTAAACTTGAAAACGCAACAAAGGGACCTTTACTCCCCTTGTTCTACATGATATTCCTAGTAATCATAGTGTTCTATAGAAACGCAAGGGAATAGCAGTGCTTGGTAAGTATTGGTATTTACATATGAAAAGCAAGTGATACATATTTAACTGCCTGGGTTTCAGAAACTCATTATTATCACATTAGTCATTACTGTGTCATGAGTTTTTTATTGAATATTTATATAAATTCAATATAAATGTGCATAGTTGTCATCAAGAAGTTTCCTTCATTAAATTGTGATTAAACAGTTGTCAGTATATTTATTTATCAGTATATTGATTTAAAATTTTTCCTGTGGTTCTTTCCCAATTACCATATGCATTTGAAAGTAAGCAAGCTTCTTTGTTATCTATAGCTTCATATTTTCTTCACCCAAAGTTTTGGTAAAATAGTAAGTTTGGGATATCACTACTAGTTTCTAAAATAACTTATCATAGTAAGAAGTGCATATACAGCTTCAAAAGTAATCAGGCAAATTAATAGATGATACAGTCAAATGGTACATTTCCCTTTTCTTTTGAGATAGTGTATTTCTATGTAGATTTCTTTTGAGATAGGGTCTTTCTGTCTAGCTATGGTGGGCCTAGCACTCCCTGTGTAGACTAATTAGGCTATTCTAGAATTTGCTTTGTTCTTCTTGTTCATGCCTCCCAAATGCTGGGTTATTGGTGTGTGTTACCATAACTGGGGTCTTTAAGGGGAAAATTAAAACATTTACATTTAGCAATTATTTTATTTCCTTACTTATTTAGATAAATGGTCTAATGTAGCCAAGGCTGGCCTGGAAGTCACTATTATTGCCTGGTCTTGCCTTAAACTCATGTTGTAGTCTAGACTGGCCTAATTTGTCTGCTCTAGCCTATGGAGCGCGGCATTACAGGTGTTAAGGTCACCATACATAGCTCTCAAAATGAAATGATACCTTCTGATGAAAATCAAATAGAGTCATTTAAACCTAGAGTCCAACAAAAGATTTTAAAGTATTTTAAAGTATTACTAGGAGCATAGGGTAGAAAAAATTGTCATATTCCAAATTTGTTATGTTTCTCCTTTTCTACATATAAAGTAAAATCTCAAATGTGGCTCAACTGAACTGGAAAATTTCTTAATTCAGCATTTGAACAGTGAGGTAAAAGTAAGAGGATATATACAAAGAACAGTGCTAGAAATAGGTGTTAGTGGTCACGCCTACACTCCCAGAACTTGAGACGCTTAGACAGGGGATTTTTGAGTTGGAGACGAACCTGAGATGACTCATGACACTCTGTCTCCGTGGTGGAGGGCAGGGCTAGTGTGCAGACAGCTCTGGGTTCAATTGCCTGTGTTACATCAAAACAACAACAATAAAAATAACAGCAGCAGCAGCAACCACCACCACCACCACCACCACCACCACAAAAACTCAGTGGTAGTATCACATTTAAGCTATACACATGAACAACTTGTGTACTGAAAGAAATCGTTTACTAGGAAGCCAGGCTACTCCTTTCTCAGTAATGACAGCTAAATTGTCTACTACATCTGTCTTGCAGTAAGTAGAGATAACCAAAATTAATGCCACTGTGGTAGAACAGAGTATCTGGGCATGGATTTCAGCCTTGTCCTGAGCAAATCCAGCCATAAGTGTTAGAGGAAATATAATAGAGGAGGAAGAATTTGATATTTTAAATGTCATTTTAAAAGCTGTATTAATTTTTTATGTGGATAAGTGTTTTTTGCCTGTGTATATGTCTGTGCATCATGTGCATGCACTCCCTTCAGAGACCAGAAGAGGGTGCTGGATTACTTGGAACTGGAGTTCTGGATGTTTCTAAGCTGCCAAGTAGGTGCTGGGAACTGAACCTCTAGAAGAGCATAAAGAGGTCCTAACCTCTAAACCATCACTCTAGCCCCAGAGTTTGACATTTTGTTAGACATCAAGCATTGCTATTTACTTATGTGCCAGTTTTTGTGTTAGTGAATGTGGATACAGGAATGAATCTCTTTCCTCAAGCATCTCACATGCGTGCAAAGGAAAGGATTGTAATGCAGGGAGGAATTCAGGGATGTAAGCAATTATTTCAACTGGGATCATGAGGGGAAAACAGAAATTAGTTTCTAAGAGGAGGGATCAGGAAATGCAGTGGACCTGGATAATGAGATGAACCAATCTAAATTTATTTTTGTTTGTTCTTTGAGGCAGGGTCTCCTGTAGCCTAGGCTGACCTCAAACTCCCTATGTAGCAGAGCCTGGCCTTGACCTAATGCTTTGCTTTGCTCTTCTCTTCTCTTCTCTTCTCTTCTCTTCTCTTCTCTTCTCTTCTCTTCTCTTCTCTTTTCTTTTCTTTTCTTTTCTTTTCTTTTCTTTTCTGTGTCAATAGTCTACATTCATATCGATTGAGTCTTCCCTCCTTCCTAAAACTGGATATTGTTAAGTACCATCAGATATCTGAGAAAAAATGTTCTACTACAGAATTGCCATGCATTTCAATTAGTTTGGCAAGTTGTGTTTGTATGTGCATTTTCCTTGTCAAGGAGGCGAGATGTCACCTCCTTTATAACCCTCCTGATTCCCTGGACAGTAAGAGAGTCAGTTATTGTATTCTGGAAGGAAAAGGAGTTACACCAGAACACAGGTTAGAGCAAGCAAGCTATTAAGGTTCATTCTAAGAGGTAAAAAGGAAAAAGCAAATTACATCATCTGGAGCGGAGGGTAGGTTAAACTGAGTGGTAGTGGCAGCAGCTGTCTCTTGTGTCCATACTTACACAACTTTGTCAACCACTACTCGTCTCCTTGCCTATGCCTGGGGTGGTCTGTGGTGGTCTCCAATCTGAAAGAGGCAGAGACTTTTTTCGAAGTTATCCTTACATACTACTTAGTCTGTTACAATTCTATGCAAGAATATATATGAAAATGTAAACTACTCAACTGGGTGGTGATAGCGCATGCCTTTAATCCCAACACTTGGGAGGCAGAGGCAGGCAGATCTGTATAAGTGAGTTCCTGGACAGCCAGGGCTACACAGGAAACCCCGTCTCAATGACCACCCCCCCACCCCCAGAGAAAAGAAACAAAACGAAAAGAAAAGACAAGAAAATAAAGGAAAGAAGAGAAGAGAAGAGAAGAGAAGAGAAGAGAAGAGAAGAGAAGAGAAGAGAAGAGAAGAGAAGAGAAGAGAAGAGAAGAGAAGAGAAGAGAAGAGAAGAGAAGAGAAGAGAAGAGAAGAGAAGAGAAGAGAAGAGAAGAGAAAAAAGTGTAATTACTCGTAAGGGCTGAGATGGATTCCTTAGTTGGGTTTTTCAGTGGGGCTTTGGGAGAGCTGCCTGGGGCATTAGGTTAACAACTATGTTGCTGTTCCTAGAGCCCTGTCATTTGTTTCTTAGCTACTCAGGTCAGCTATCTCCTGCTCAGCTGGAAAAAATAATTCTTCCCTTCTTTTGTGTTTCCAACCTTATGCTTTTAATACTAACATTCTTTTTAACCTTAATGCTTGTTTTCACTGTAATAAACATCAACCTTATAATCAGGAGAGTGACGATATCTATCACAGGAAGAAGTCATTCTCTCCATGGGATTGTTACTTTTATTGTTGCTGTGACAAAATGTCTGTCTGTCCAAAGCCACTTAAGACAAGAAGGATTGATGTTAGCTCAAAATTTGAAGATGTGCTGTCCATCGTGGCAGTGGAAGACATGAAGCACAGAGTCATAGTGCTCCCCAAGTTAGGGCAGAAAGAGATGAATGCTAGAACTTAATTCATTTTCTCCTTTTCTTCTTCTTATTCAGTATGAGATCCCAGCCTATGGGATGAAGCTGATCACATTCAATGAGGGAATTTTCTCCTCAGTTAAATGTTTCTGGAAATAACTGCACAGACACGCCCAGAGATGTGTTTTCTAGGCGATTTAAAACCCACTGAAGTTGGTAATTAAGATTAACCATCACAGGGACTGGTGAGATGGCTCAGCGGTTAAGAGCACTGACTGCTCTTCTAAATGTCCTGAGTTCAAATCCCAGCAACTACATGGTGACTCACAACCATCCATAATGAGATCTGACACCCTCTTCGGATGTGTCTAAAGACAGATACAGTGTACTTACATGTAACAATAAATAAATCTTAAAAAAAAGATTCTATAAATTACCTCTCCCTACTGTCGGGTATTTCATCAAAGTCCTGGGAGTCTCTCACCTCCCAAGTCTCTGGTGCATTCTGGGTGCCCCCCAACCTCCTATTTCCTGAGGTTTCCTGTTTACATTCAATCTGCTGGCCCTCGGGGCTTCAGTCCTTTTCCCTCACTCAATACAAGATCAGGTTTCCTTCTTTCCCCCACTGCCCCCACAACCCCATCCACTTTCCCTCCTGTCCCTCCCTCCCTCCAGACTTGTGATTGCTTTCTTCTCTCTCCCAAGTGGGACTGAGGAGTCCTCACTTGGGCACTTCTGCTTGTTGAGACTTTTGAATTCTGTGGACTGTATCTTGTGTATTCTGTGTGGTTTTGTTTGTTTGTTTGTTTTTGTTTTTCGCTAATATCCACTTATTAGTGAGTACATATCATGCATGTCCTTTTGGGTCTGTGTTATCTCACTCAGGATGATATTTTCTAGTTCCATCCATTTGCCTGCAAAAGTCAGAACGTCCTCTTTCTTAATAGCTGAGTAGTATTCCATTGTGTAAATGAACCACATTTTCTGTATCCATTCTTCTGTCGTGGGACATCTATGTTGTTTCCAGCTTCTGGCTATCACAAATAAGGCTACTATGAACACATCAAGTAATGGATGGAGTTGCCATCCCACAGTCAAAAACTCTGACCCATAATTGTTTCTGTCTGAAAAAATTACAGGGATGGAGACAGAGAGGGTACTGAGGAAAAGAAGGTCCAGCGTCAGGCCCAAAGTGGGATCCAGCTTAAGTGGAGGTCCCAAGGCCTGACACTATTAATGAGGCTATGGCGTGCTCACAAAAAGGGACCTAGCATGACTGCCCTCCAAAAGACCCAACAAGCAGCTGAAAGAGTCAGATGCAGTTTTTTGCACCCAACCAATGGACAGAAGCAGCTGACTCCTGTGGTTGAATTAGGGAAGGCTGAAAGAAACTGAGGTGAAGGGCTATCCTGTAGGAGGACCAGCAGTCTCAACTAATCTGGACTCCTGAGACCTCTCAAACACTGGACCACCAAACAGACAATATACACTAGGTGTTATGAGGCCCCCAACACACATACAGTAGAGGACTGCTGGGTCTGTGTTCATTCAGAGATGATGCAGTTAACCCTCAAGAGACTGGAGACCCCAGGGAGTTTAGAGGTCAGGTGAGTTGGGGGGAATGGGGATATCCACGTGGAGACATGGGGATGGGGAGGAGGTGTGGGATGTGGAACAGCTGGAGGGTGGATGGGGAGGGGCGGGGAATGTAATACGGAGAGTAAAAAATGAATTACAAATAAAATTAAAGAAAAAGATTAAGCATCACAACCTCCCACCAAGTAAACAATGCTCTGCTTTCTTTCCCTATAGGTTTATTTCCTGTAGAAAGGGAATCTTGGTAATGTGTTTTATTTGGCTTGGTTTATTATTCTTAGTGTAATTATTTTGAGATTCACCAACGTTTCTTCAAATTCCCTATATAGTCAAGGATAATCTTGAACTTATGATCCTAACTCTGTTTCCTGAGTGTTAGAATAAGAGGTATGTGTTACCATACTTGCCTGTTTAAATAATTTTATGGCAGGCATGTTAAAAAAAACATATAAAAATGTATGTGACTTCCTTCAACAAATCACATATGACACCTACATTTTCATTAGCCATTTTATAAAAATAGAGTGTATTTTCATTCACCTAATGTATTTTATATTAATCAATATATAAAATATTATAGTTTTAACATGTAATAAGTATGCAAATTGTGAATGAGATTGTTTATATTCTTTGTTCCTATTATATCTTTGAAGCCCATATGCAAATTCTCCATAGGCACATGTAGTTAGAAATGAGTGTTTTCAAAAATATATAATTCGCTCTTGCCTTCTTGCACCTGCTCTTGCCCCTTCCCCTCTCTATCCCCATTCCCTTCCCCAGTCTCTCTCCACTTGCTCATGGCTGGCCTCTACTCCTCTACTTCTCAAATTCTCTACTCTCTTTCTGTTTTCTCTGCCTCTACTACCCTCTTAACTCCCCTCCCCATGCCCTGGATAAACTCTATACTATAAAAATTATAATTCTTTGTATACATGTGTAGGAGGCCACGGCCCCTCACCTGGGCTACCCGAAGCAGCACCTTATAGATGGCACCTGTCGGCTATGGAGCTTGTGGTAAATAAGTTCATATTTGGTGGTGATATGTTCCCGCTCTTCTGGTTGGCTGAGGCCGTGCGCCTGGTGAGGTGACATGTCCTGCCGCGATTGGTTGGCATGAATGATATAAAAGGGCTTGTAGCCCGGGGCTCGGGGGATATGAAGAGGGAGATGAAGAGGGAGAAGATGAAGATTGTTCAAGGTTCCTGAATAAACTGCTGAGAGAAGAACTGGTGGTTAAGTCTTCCTTGCTGGTCGAGAGAGGACATGACATACATGTAGTCATAAAACAGACTCTCTTTCTCTAAGGGTTCTTTTGGAGACAGCATGAGTATATTTTCAGCATGCATTCATGCATCATTTCAGAAAAAATAGAAATTAAGTAAAAAAATGAAAATACAATTGGCATGATGTCTTAGTGGGTGTCTCTTGCCATGCAAGTCTAACAGTCTAAGTTCACTCTCTAAAGTCAATAGAAGTAAAGACCTAACTCATCAAAATAATCATCTTACTTTTGCACATGCACAATAGATGATAATATAAATTTAAAGATAAAGAAATTAAAAATGAAAAAAAAAAGCCAGGCAATGGTGGCACACGCCTTTAATCCCAGCACTTGGGAGGTAGAGGCAGGAGAATTCTGAGTTCGAGGCCAGCCTGGTCTACAAAGTGAGTTCCAGGACAGCCAGGACTACACAGAGAAACCCTGTCTCGAAAAACCAAAAAAAAAAAAAAAAAAAAAAAAAAAAAAAAAAAAAAAAAAAAAAAAAAGCTCAATAAGTATAATATGAAAAATGGGAGAATAAATCAATTCAATGATTTCTACTGTGAAAAAGCACGAAAAAGAATCTTTCCCAGTGAAGAGCACACCAACTGGTTGTTCAATAACAGTCAGCTTTGA
The DNA here is from genome assembly GCF_900095145.1 of Mus pahari. NCBI lineage: Eukaryota > Metazoa > Chordata > Mammalia > Rodentia > Muridae > Mus > Mus pahari. Next base: position 122,620,730 of record NC_034613.1, on the reverse strand, counting down.
AGACATACATATGGTTAACATTATACAGACTGAGCAGATTATATTTAGGAATCACACACACACACACACACACACACACACACACACACACACACACACCATAAAAGAGGCCATGACTTTGAAAGCGAAGCAAAGGGGCTTATAGGGGATTCTGGAGGGAGGGAAGGGAAGGGGAAAATGCATTTATATTATAAATTCAAAATCAAAAAGTAAACAAAAGAACAAATCAAACAAGCAAGCAAACCGGAAAAAAAAACAAAAAACAAAAGTCAAAAGGCAAGACCAGATGGCTGTCATGGCCCACACTGGTTGGCAAGTGCTAAAGAGGACAAAGGAGAGTCAAGGCCAGCTTTATGTACACCTTAAGTCTGGGGGTATGACTTTGTTGGTAGAGTGTTTGCCTAGCATACATGAAGCCCCCTGTTTTATTCCTAGCAGCACATATATGTGGTATGGTTGCACATACCTGTACTCTCAAGATATGAGAAGTGGGGTAAGTTCAGGGTCATTCTTACCTGCATGTAATCCTGCCTCAAAAAAAAAAAAAGGAAAAACAAAGAGGAGGTGAGACACATGAAAAAACTTTGTCCTTTACATTGAGACTTATAAATACCTGAACACTTAAAACTATTCACAAAGATAATAGAAATCGAATATCTAAATTATCAACGAATACAGGAGAAATCAGATGAAAATGTCAAGCAACTGCAAATCGTGCAGGAAGGGAGAAACAGAGCACAAAGAAAAACCCAAGATAACAAATAGAAATCATGGACTCTATAGTTTCCAAAGATAGAACTCCAACCAACATATTGAATTTAAAGGGAGATTATTTAGGTTCGTTGTGTTTCCAGTACCATGGACTTTCAGTCATGCAGGGCAGGATTGCAAAGTGGGATAGTAACCAGAGATTTGTTACCATTTTTATCAGAGATAGAGATGATAAAACTGCAACTACTGGGACTAGAGAAATGGCTCACAACCTCCTGTAACTTCAGCTCCAGGGAATCCAACAGCCTCCTGTTGAGGCTGGCTTGCAGTTTCAGAGGTTTAGTCTGTTATTGTCATGGCAGGAAACAAGATAGCATGCAGGCAGACTTGGTGCTGGAGAAGGAGCAGAAAGTATTACATATGGATACAAACAGCAGGAAGAGAGAGAGAGAGAGAGAGAGCCACTGGGATTGGTTTGAGAATTTGAAACCTCAAAGCCCACCTTCAGTGACACATCTTTTCCAACAAGGCTACACCTACTCCAACAAGGCCACACCCCCTAATAGTGCCACTCCCTTTAAGTCTATGGGGGCCATTTTCATTCAAACCACCACAAAGTCCAACTGATAATCCACTTGTAACATGTATACCCAAGTGACAAAACCTGTTCACATAAACAAGAGAAAAACTGAATATCTGACAAAGACTGACTAATAGAAACCTCACACAGCTCTATTTATGTGATAACTATTCATCCAAGAAAATGGATAAAACAGTTGTGGTATATTTATTCAGTGATGTACAACAGTAAGAGATTAATGGTGACAATCTCAAACTTAATAAGCAGTCATTATCATAATAAGTTGCTGGAGGATATGTACATTATGATACATTTATATTATTTAAAATATGCACTGCATGTTTTCAATGCATAATGTATAAAGAAACAAATCATATTGCAGTTTGTCGTGAGAAATACCAACCTGGGACCAAAGATTTCATCAACAAAACCTGTTGATGTTGTTTGTTTTGTTTCTCTCTCTCTGGTAACAGAGTACATTAATTCCCTAAAGTGTTGGTAGAATTTCAGAGAGAGAAAGACAGGGCCAGAATTTATTGGGAACTGAAACTTTGGTTAAAAGGGCACCTTCAAATGGGGATCAAGTGCAGTGTTAGAGTACAGGCTTAGCCTTATGAAAGGCTTGCTCTCCCCCCACCCCCAGGATGGAAGCAAACAAGCAGATAAGCAACAATAACAACAACACAGGTTTCTTAATGTGCAAACTTAATTAGGGTTTTGTATAAATTATGGTACAACAGCCTCCAATTAGCAGGAACAAGGAAGAGATTTCCGTTTTACTTCATCATGCATCCTTATATTTGCCATTGTACTGGTTGGTTTTGTATCAACTTGATATAAGCTAGAGTCATCAGAGAGGAAGGAGCCTCAGTTGAGGAAATGCCTCCATGAGATTCAGCTATAAGGCATTTTATTATTATTATTATTATTATTATTTTTAGTTAGCGATTATGGAAGAGGACTCAGGCTATTGTGGGTGATATACCTGGACTGGTGGTCCTGGGGTCTATAAGAAAGCAGAATGAGAAGCCACGAGGAGCAAGCCAGTAAGCAGCATCCCTCCATGGCCTCTGCATCCAGGTTTCTGACCTGCTTCAGTTCCTGTTCTGACTTACTTTGATGATGAACAGTGATCTGGAAGTATAAACCAAATAAACCCTTACTTCTCCAACTTGCTTTTTGGTTATGGTGTTCCTCATAGTGATAGAAACCCTAAGTAAGACAGTCATTATCCTATGTTCTTATTGGTTCCCTTCCTCTATCTCCTAACCTCTTTTAGTCTTACTCCAGTCAGTCCTATGTGCTGCTTAGTTTTTGTCAACTTGACATAAGCTAGGGTGATCTGGGAAGAGGAACCTCAATTGCAAAAAGAAAAAAAAAAATTCCTTCCATTACTTTACCACTGGTCAATCTGTGAATCATTTTCTTGACTAATGATTGATATGGGCAGGGGTAGGGGGGCTCAAACCCCTGTGGACAGTGCCATTCCTGGAAAAGTGATACTGGGTCATAGAAGAATAAAAGCTGAGCAGGCCAGTAAGTAGCATTTCTCCATATTCCCTACTTCAGCTCCCACCTCCTGCCTCCTGGAAGTCCTACATTGACTTCCCTTTATGGTGGACTACAATTGTAAACTGAAAACAAAACAAACAAAACACAACAAAAACAAAAACCACCAAAACAAACAAACAACCCCCAAACCTTAAAAAACAAACAAACAACCCAAACCAAACACTTTGGTCATAGAGTTTTATCATTCCAACAGAAAAACAGCTTGGTTTCCTTTTCTCATTGCATCTATTCTGCTAAATTCCTATGCTAACATCTCCCTTAAGCCCTCCTCCTTCCCATTCATGACCCCCCTTTTCAAAAGACCTATAAACAATACATTAAATGCATACACATATATATGAGCATATAAATAAATAATATGTATTATATACATATTTATATACATGTTTACATACACACAGAAATCTCGACTCCACGTAAGAGAGCAAATCAGAGCATTTTGGGGCATACATCTGAATGACTTATTGTCAGAGGACTTAAGAGAGGATGGGACAGAAAGAGAGAAAATAAAGTAGTTAAATATGTGTGTTATGAGAGCAGAAGGGAGACTAGTCAGAGGAAAGCGACCAACAGGATGCAGAAGGGAGTGTGGAGAGCAGCGAGGGAAGATTAACAAAAATAAAGTGTATACGAAAATGAAATACTGAAATCCATCCATGTGAGCTATATCTCCATCCCATAGGGGTTACATTTTTTCTTGCTTTTTCTTTGGGTGAGAGTTTCTTTGTATAGCATTCTCTCTCTCCACATACTCATGTATATAATATATACATATACGCATAAATACAAATACTTGTTCACATACAAATATGAACACATATATTTGTGTATGTATTGTGTAATATGTGTGTGTTTTATGTGTTGAGACATAGGTATATACTGTTTTTATATAGATGCAAATGCTTATAAATACAGACTCTGAGAATTTCCTTGAATCATTTGATTTAGCTTCTTTTATTTATTTATTTATGTATATGAGCACCCTATTTGAATGTATCACAGAAGAGAATATCAGAGAGGGAGAGGGCATCAGATCTCATTACAGATGGTTGTGAGTCACCATATGGTTACTGAGAATTGAACTCAGGACTTCTGGATGAGCAACTAGTGCTCTTAACCACTGAGCCATCTCTCTAGCCCTTGATTTTGCTTCTTAGCCAATATTTGAGTTACTCCTGCTTCATATACTAGGCAGTGCACCATAATGACAGCCATTGTCTGCAGAGGAGAATGACAGCTCAGTGTCACTTATTTGCTTTGTGACCTGAGGCTTGTTGTATAAGATTTAGAAACCCCAATATCTCATAGGTAAAATGGGGTGATAGTAATGACTATGATGCAGGCTTTTAAAAAAATTACACTGTAAAAAAATCCAAGTAAGATATTAGGAATAGAGCTTGGGACAAGATATATGAGTAATTATATCAAAGAATGTTGTTTTGAAGTTCTATGGGTGTGGGTTTGTGCACAACTGTGCAGGTGCTTGCAACAAGAGGCTATTGGATTCCCGGGAGCTGGCGTGGAAAGTGGTCGTGAGCCATCTAAGGTGGGTCCTGAACACTGTAACTCAGGTTTTCTGTAAGGGTACTAACTATGCTCTCTTAATCACTAAGCCATTTCTCTAGTCCCAGTAGTTGCAGTTTTATCATCTCTATCTCTGATAAAAATGGTAACAAATCTCTGGTTACTATCCCACTTTGCAATCCTGCCCTGCATGACTGAAAGTCCATGGTACTGGAAACACAACGAACCTAAATAATCTCCCTTTAAATTCAATATGTTGGTTGGAGTTCTATCTTTGGAAACTATGTGGTCTGTGTCTCTACAGCTTCAAGGGGAGTGTTTTGGCAGCCTGAAATGTTATGGCATTACCCTTTCTCCAGGCATCTAATGATGTTTAGAGTCCAAGGTTGAGTGTAAAGTCAAGTTTTATATTTCTTTTATTTGTTTTTGGATCAAAGTTCCTACTTTCACTATATTTGTTTTCTTGCTCCATATCTTCTTACATTTTGCTGTTTTGTGGTCCAACTTCCTGTATGCTTTGTTTTCTCAAACCAACCTCTACTATCCCAAGTGTGATATCTTTTTATTGGACAAGTCCTTTAATTTTTAATTAATCATTTTATTCATTTACATTTTAAATGATATCTCCCTCTCCTGGCTACTCCTCCACAGCTCCCTATCAAATGACCCCTCTCCCAGTTCTCCTTTGCCTCTATGACTGTGCTCATCTACCCACTCATCCATTTCTGCCTCAAAGCTCTAGTATCCCCCTGTGCTGGGGCATCAAAGCTCGATAGGACCAAGGGTCTCCCCTCCCATTGATGTCAGATAAGGCCATCCTCTGCTACATATGTATCTGGATCCCTGTATGTGTACTCTTTGGTTGGTGGCTTAGTCTCTGGGAGATCTGGGTGGTCCAGTTAGTTGATACTGTTCTTCCTGTGGGGTTGTATTCCCCATTCAGCTCTTTCAATCCTTCCCCTAGCTCTTCCATTGGGGTCCCTGGGCTCAGTCAAATGGTTGGCTGTGAGTATATGCATCTGTATTGGTCAGGTGCTGGTAGAACCTCTCAGGGAACAGCCATACCAGGCTCCTGTCAGCAAGCACTTCTTGGCAGCAGCAAGAGTGTGGGGGTTTGGTTTCTGCAGATGAGATGTATTCCTATATGGGGCAGTCTCTGGATGGCCTTTCCTTCAGTCTCTGCTCCAGTTTTTGTCCCCATCTTTCCTTTGGTCAGGAACATTTTTTCTTTTTAATTTTTTATTAGATATTTTTCGTTTACATTTCAAATGTTATCCCCTTTCCTCGTTTCCCCTCCAAAAACCCTCTCCCCCTCCCCCTCCCCCTGCTCAACAACCCTCCCACTCCTGCTTCCCTATCCTGGCATCCTTCTACACTGGGGCATAGAGCCTCCACAGGACCAAGGGAGTCTCCTTTCATTGATGTCCCACAAGACCATCCTCTGCTACATATACAGCTGGAGCCATGAGTTCCACCATGTGTACTCTTTGGTTGGTAGTTTAGTTCCTGGGTGCTCTGGGGGTACTGGTTGGTTCATATTGCTGTTTCTCCTATGGGGCTGCAAACCCCTTCAGCTGGCAGGAACATTTCTTGATTAAAAAATATTTTATTAGATGCTTTCTTTATTTACATTTCAAATGGTGTCCCCTTTCCTAGTTTCCCCTCTGAAAACCCCCTATCCCTTCCCCCCTCTCCCTGTTCACCAACACACCCACTCCTGCTTCTTGGCCCTGGCAGTGCCCTATACTGGAGCACAGAACCTTCACAGGACCAAGGGCCTCTCTTCCCATTGATGACCGACTAGGCCATCCTCTGCTACATATGCAGCCAGAGCCATGAGTCCAACCATGTGTTTTCTTTGGTTTGTGGTTTAGTCCCAGGGAGCTCTGGGAATACTGGTTAGTTCATATTGTTGTTCCTCCTATGGGGCTGCAAACCCCTTCAGCTCCTTGGGTACTTTCTCTAGCTCCTTCATTGGGGACCCTGTGTTCCATCCAATGGGTGGCTGTGAGCATCCACTTCTGTATTTGTCAGGCACTGACAGAGCTTCTTAAGAGACAGCTTTATCAGGCTCCACAATAGTGTCTGGATTTGGTGGTTGTCTATGAGATGCATCACCATGTGGGGCAGTCTCTGGATGGTCATTCCTTCAGTCTCTGCTTCATACTTTGTCTCTGTAACTCCTTCCATGGGTATTTTGTTCCCCCTTCTAAGAAGGACCAAAGTATCCACACATTGGTCTTCTTCTTGAGTTATGGTTGGGTGGCCCCATCCCTTAATTGGGGGCTGTGCCATCTCTGCAGGTTCTATGTCTCCTTTGTTGGGTATTTCAGCTAAAGTCAACCCTGTTGGATCCTGGAGAGCCTCTTGCTTCTCTGGTGTCTGGGACTTTCTAGTGGCTACCCCTAGTTCCTCACCCCCCACTGCTACATATTTCTATTCATTTTTTCTGACCCTATGGACTTCTCTCCTGTCCCTTCCAATACCTGATCCTGCCCACTTTTTCCCCTCCCCTCCTCTCTCCCTCCCAGGTCCCCCTCTCTTTACCTCCTGTGATTATTTTGTTCTCCCTTCTATGCAGAATTGAAGCACCCACACTTTGTTCTTCCTTCTTCTTAAGCCCCATATGGTTTGGGAGTTGTATTGAGGATATTCTAAGCTTTTATGCCTAATATCCAACAGTGAATACATACCATGTGTGTTCTTTTGTGTTTGGGTTACCTCAGTCAGGATGATATTTTCTAGTTCCATCTAATTTTCTGCAGATTTCATGAAGTCATTTGGTTCCATAATTCTGTTTTACCCTTTTCATAGTCCCTCTATTTCTTCACCTCTGGGGTGTTGAGACCCTATGTGTACTAGTGTTTAATTTATGCAGTGCTCATGCCTGAAACCAGGGCCTTTGTGCTAGGCAAGTGAGCTACAGCCCCAGTTCAGAACATTTTTCCTAGTATAACTGAAGTCTCTGTATTGTGTAATCTCCTTCATATTACGTATGATTTAATGGATAAAATACCTGATATGAAAATGAATTAGGGTATCAGAAATCACTCAAGTTATTCTTCAAAATGCCTTCACCTGCATTTATTCCTATTTTGCATATCTGATCTTTGTCTTCCATGACTATACCCAAAGTGAGAATTGGGAAGATTTTCCTTCAAGTTTGAAAATTTTTCACTGATAACCATATGCTGGTCAGATATTGGAAGGTAAAATGATGACCTTACATTCAATTCTAATGTCTATAATAAGTACTTCTTTGGAGTCTTTTTTCAGAATCACATAAGCCTCTATCGAGTCCATTTTTGTGGGTGGTGGGAGGAGCTTTTCTAGTCAGTGTTTATTTCCTTTTTAATGTTATAGCACTTATCATGGATCATAAATATGGGCTTGGAGGCATCTATCATTTTACATAAGAACATCAATTACACCTAAGAGGAAGTATCCTCATTTCTGGAATGGGAGAGGGAAGAGGAAACAGTCACATATATAAAGAACTGGCATTGATTGAGAACAGTGAACCAAACATCAGAAAACTGGTTAATTTGTATTGTAGTTCATAACCCAAGCAGATTTCTGCCCATTCCCTTCACCTACATAAATTAACAACGTGGGGTCTGCTTTTGTGTATACCTTTCCACAGTCTGGTAAATAGTCCCTGCATCTATAACATTATTTTAAGAGATGGCATGCCAGGGCCAAGAAGTGGGGGTGGGTGGGTAGGGGAGCAGGGCAGGGGGAGGGTATAGGGAACTTTCGGGATAGCATTTGAAATGTAAATAAAGAAAATATCTAATAAAAAAAGTTGAAA
>NC_034613.1:122594359-122611876 GCF_900095145.1 Mus pahari | reverse complement strand
GTATAGGGAACTTTCGGGATAGCATTTGAAATGTAAATAAAGAAAATAAAAAAATGTGAAAAAAAAGAAAGGTCAATTTGCAAATTCATCTGGATATCAAAAAACGTAGGATAGCAAAACCTATTCTCAACAATAAAAGAACCTCTGGTGGAATCACCATGCCTGACCTTAAGCTGTACTACAGAGCAATTGTGATAAAAACTGCAGATACAGTGACAGACAGGTAGATCAATGGAATAGAATTGAAGACCCAGAAATGAATCCACACACAATTTGTAAAACACAAGAAAATCAAGAAGAAGGAAGATCAACACGTGGATACTTCAATCCTCCTTAGAATAGGGAACAAAATTCCCATGGAAGGGGTTACAGAGACAAAGTCTGGAGCTGAGACGAAAGGATGGGCAATCCAGAGACTGCCCCACTCGGGGATCCATCCCATAACCAGCTACCAAATGCAAACACTATTGCATATGCCAGCAAGATTTTGATACAGCTGTCTCTTGTGAGGCTATGCCAGTGCCTGGCAAACACAGAAGTAGATGCTCATAGTCAGCTATTGGATGGAACACAGGGTCCCCAATGAAGGAGCTAGAGAAATTACCAAAGGAGCTGAAGGGGTCTGCAACCTTATAGGTGGAACAACAATATGAACTAACCAGTACCCCCAGAGCTCGTGTTGCTAGCAGCATGTATAGCCAAAGATGACCTAGTCGGCCATCATTGGGAAGAGAGGCCCCTTGGTCTTGCAAACTTTATATGCCCCAGTACAGGAGAATGCCAGGGTCAAAAGGTGGGAGTGTTTGGGTAGGGGAACAGGGCGGGGGGAGGGTATAGGGTACTTTCGGGATAGCATTTGAAATGTAAATCAAGAAAATATCTAATAAAAATTGGAAAAAAAAGGCAGCAGAATTGTGATAATTCTTTTTGAATTATTGGGGAGGGAGAATTAATATCTCTAGAGTTCTTGTGTTATAGAATGGATAGTTTTGAAATGTTCATTCAGTACTCAAAAAGCAAAACATAGGGAGGGTACTAAATGCTAAGGGAGGAGCACAATGAATTGCAGTGCAGTCTTGATATTTGTGTCTGTACAACTATGAAGAACTTACAAATTTCTCCTGTCTCCTGTACTGTCTCGTCCAATAGACTGCATCCTTTCTCTCCTCATTATTCATAGGGTTACTGCAACAGTTGAATGAAAGCACAAAATGGAAGCTCCGCTTAAAATGTGTCCTATTAGGTTGCATTGATGGCTCAGAAGTTAAGAACACCTTTCCTTGTAGAGGCCCCAGGTTTGATTCTTTGCACTCATGTGGCTCACAACCATTCCTAACTCCAGTTCCAGGGACAGGTCACCCTCTTCTGACCTCTGCGGGCACCAAGCAAGTCCATGGTGGACCTGCATACACGCTGGCACATTTAACATAAAATATCTAAATCTATTTTTGAAAGAAAAATATCCTACTGGTGTATGTGTGTGTGTGTGTGTGTGTGTGTGTGTGTGTGTGTGTGTGAGAGAGAGAGAGAGAGAGAGAGAGAGAGAGAGAGAGAGAGATCTCACTTGTTCTTCACATTTACTCTCATTGATAGTTGAATGGTATTCAGGTTTTCATCGCATGCTATATAAACAAGTTTGCCCATCAGTTTGCAAGTGGCAAAAGAATGAAAGCAGGGAAGCTAGTAAATATCAAATTCTAATGAGGCCTCCAAATGAGAAGTCCCACAAACGTGTCACAGTTAGTATAATTTATATTGCAATACAGAAGCTAATGCAATGCCATTTACATCTTCAGAGGACACACATTTGTTATCAGCAAACAAAAGAGTCAGCATTTATTATCCAGGGATCAAAGCGACATGCTGAATATTAATATGACTCTGATTCCATTTTAATACAATATGAATCTAATTAAAATATAAATAAATTAAAACCAAAGAAATTCCAGTTTTCCTACACATCTCTTCATTTTTGTAAAACAAAAAACAAAAAATAAAAATCACCAAAGTTACCTTGTACAAATGTGGGTGAATAAAATGTATTACTTAATGTAACTATTTACATGTATTAAATGGACAACCCCTTCTACCTATTTAGTAAGTATTGTGGGATCTGCACATTCAAAATTAGTTACTGATGTCCAAAATTTTGAATTTGGCATCGATAGAAAGTTTAGACTGGATAAATTCATCTTTACTTGGTTAACATTAGCATTTGTTGCTCAATATATAATCCTAACCCTTTGCAATATGCCTTGTTTCATATGATTAATGATTCTGAAGTATATGCAATGTACATCTTTAGTAGTGCCCATATTAATATTGTATTTTATTTGGAGAATTCAGGTGATGTTTGTATTAGGCTAAATTGCTGGGATTTGTTGATATATGAGCGTTTTTAATATACATATGGTCCAGTAAAGTGTATATTTTTCTTAAAATAGAGTACATATACATGTAAGTGACCTAAATGTTCATATGCCAGATAATACATAAATTGAGGGAGAATGGGGTGGGGCAGGGAATTGTTAAGTCTGTATTTTGCACAGAAAAATAAATTATGTCCACTGATTATTATAGCTAACTTTTAAAGCAGTAATATGCTAATTAATACATTTTGAGGATATAATATACTTGAATAGAAATAGAGATGTTCTTTTCTTTGCCATCACGAAAGCGTTCCACTTGTTTTCTTAAAGAATAAATACCGTGTGAGTTACCATCATGACACATCTGCTTAAATGCATTTCCATTTATGTTATATCACTTGAAACTGTGGTGGATTACATTGCTATTTTGGTGTAATATCTGCTGTGTGCCATGGCTAATGCTAAGTTAAGATCTGGATCCCATAGGGGTTGCTGTGATGAAAGAGGGTGGTTGTTTTCTTGGTGAGCAATGTGATCATAAATTAGGAATTATCACCTAACGGAGTACTTCCAAAGCAGTTTTACTATTCTAAAGTTTAGGGTGGGGTGGTTAGGTCATGGACAGGCTACATCTTTATCAGCTTCAGCAAGGCACGGAGGAGCTTGCTGTTCACTGTTGTTCAAAGTGTAAGCAGATCCAACATTTTCCAGCCAATGACTTCTCTACTGTAAAGTGCATTTGAATACTGTGGACGCCAGAAGGAGAACCTGGAATGAGGGGATACCTGTGTCCTTAAGTCCTATATTGCCAGCCTTGGGAAAAGCCCATGTAGAGTTAAAAGTAAAACATTTCAAAAGTATTGATATAGACACAACTTAACCTACCAACATGTATTCCTGTAAGAGTGACTGTGCATTTTGAAAATATGAAGCCCAAAGTCTTATCCAAGTCTTAGCCTACCTGATAATTTCTTATGAATCATGCAGAATGCAGCTGCTATCGCGAATGGTGCCCAGTTGGAACAGGTGTGGCAGTCAGCCTAGCTGCTAAGTTTAGTTCCGCATGTGGGGATTTTACACTGTGCAGCCCCTTGGAGAGGAGGGCATTGGCAAATGACTGTGTATAAAAGTAGAACGCTCTTGGGAATTTCACCACCATGCTAGATTTAGATCACAGTAAAGGGGCCAATCTAAATTGGTTACAGACTAAAAAGATATATGTCTGGCACAGGTGCCATGAATTTCACATCCAGTCCATTTTAATACCACCACCTCAGTCCCCAAGGGGACTTGAAATTTGATGACCATGCTTTAATTACAAGGGGCAGCATGTGCGTGTGTGTGTGTGTGTGTGCAGGTAAAATCTAAGACAGGTATACCATTTCTTTGGTGGTAAAACTATGACTAATTTTACAAATTCTAATTTGTAAACGTCACTCATCTCCTTTGGTTTTACTTTGGAAAGTCAAGGTTTTTGTTTTTGTTTTTGTTTTTTAATTAAATTATCCATTACTGGTACACTAGAGTTACTCATGAGAATGGAAATTTTCAAAATATATTTCTCTTATAGATAATAAGCGAAACACTTCATTTTTTTTGGCAGGGATTAGGAAGGGGGGAACATTTTCTGGGAAAGACAAATGTGATCTTTGAGGACACTGATCTTATAAAGAATCTGTTGCAGAGTAACTTTTAGTCCTATCTCCCTTCATCTCAGTTTGTCTTATGCTCATATCTAGAAACTGACGACAAAATAGCTCTCTGAACAGTTTTCAACAAGAAAAACTTGAGACCCAGAATGCTGGCAGTCTTCAGTCAAAGTCAGTCATTCAGTAACAGAATCCCAAGGCCATTTCATTTCTGCATTGAAAGACACTTGGGCCTTCTTTGCCAAGTCTGCCTTCAAATCAAGTTCATATTCATGTGCAACTCAATCCTGGGAGGGCAAAAAAGAAGCTGCGTCTATAATGTAGAAATCCTTATCATGAGAACAGTTTGACTTAATTTTTTCCTTGATTTGGAGGCAGCTCCTTGTCTCCAATGGTAGTAATACATCTGCAATCATCAGAGTTTTAACAAGTTCAGTCATAGTAACAACACAGACACAATAAACTCATTTTTTTTTTACCAGAAATGTTCTGCAAAATTTCTCTTTAAATTGTAACAGGTTCTTTAAACATCTTCTTTCATTTTGAAGAAACCTGATGCTCTTTTGAGGAAAGATGAATAATCCTAACACTTCGCCTGTGACACGATTTAGCTCTATGTCAGATGCCCATGTTGTGTGCGAAGCAATTATTTAGGGCCAAGGTAATAAATTAAAGCCTGTCTTTTTTTCTGGGGGAGGGGTCGTTACACAGTCAAAGGTAAAGTCTTGTTCACTCTTGCAGCTTCCAGGGATCTTGTGTTTTAACAACTGCTGCTTATGAATTTCTGTGGTCTGAGGTTTGTTCAAGGCTCAGGCTCTCTGGTTACTATGGAAACCTGCCAGCCCAGCCAGCTGCTATTTCCCGTATTCCGTTCAAAGAATGACTCTTAAGCCTTTTAGAGGTCCCACAAGCACAGTCAAGAGGCAGAATGACGAGCATCAAACACAAGCAGCTTGTTACGTGGGAAGTCTCACGTGAGAAAGGAAGCTTCCCTAGGTGTCAGCACGCCAGGGTTTGCTTCTGTCCACCAAGTCTCAGCATCATCCTGATTTTAAGGAGTGGGAATTCGGCTTTGCATCTCTACATCTGTGAACTGAGGAACACTTTCAGTGCTTTCAGTGATGGGTGAGATGACATGTTTGAGCCGAAGAAGCATTGTGAAAAGCAGGATGAGAAGAATGGCCAGGAGACTCAGGAATAACCCGACATACATGTACAGGTTGGAATACTTGTCTGAAGTGGTGTCAGCCTCTGTTGCCAGAGTGGGAAAATGAGCCCGTCCAGTGAGATTTCCATGATACTTAAAAAGTACCTCCGTCATCACTCAAGACTTGAGTTAATATTTGCTTCTATTTGATTTCTTATTGCCCCTGAGGCATTCCACAGTCCCTTAGCCTGTCTGTGAATGTATTGGTCGCGTTCTAACAATCTGCTACAGAACAAAATCAGTAGTGTATAAGCAAGATGGAAGTGGTCTTCTAAGTTGCCAGTTGTGCTTCCCTTCCCTCTAGCAAGCAGCCCTCTCCCTAGTTGGCTTATCAGAACGTCTTAGCAAGTTTAGCTAAATAGATAGATAAATAAATAAATAAATAAATAAATCTATATTCAGTTCTCACACTCTTAATTTTACACCAGTGAAAATAAATATGATAAAACTGCTTTATAATACTGACATGGAGACAAGAATCTCCTAGGAATTTTTCTTTTCTTTTCTTTTCTTTTCTTTTCTTTTCTTTTCTTTTCTTTTCTTTTCTTTTCTTTTCTTTTCTTTTCTTTTCTTTTCTTTTCTTTTCTTTTCTTTTCTTTCTTTCTTTCTTTCTTTCTTTCTTTCTTTTTTTGTAAAAGGATAAAAGGCTCCTTTTTATCTACAGCTCTGCAGATTGATGGTGTAAATTTAATTGGGTTCTTCTGTGAGACTATTTGCTAAAGGTTTTGGATCTCTCTGGCTCAGCATACCTGAGTTTTCACCCGTTATGCCTGAATTTGTCAGTCTCCCCTAAGGTCGGAGACTGTAATGCCCCTGTCAGATTCCCAGCTTGAAGGATATGAGAATGCAGGAAATGAATTGTCTATAGCTTTGTGGCCATCCCTTGTGGTAGGCTGCAGGGAAGGTGTTGTCACACCCACTGATTCTTAGGAGGAGGAGGAGGAGGAGGAGGAGGCAGATGAGGAGGAGGAGGAGGGGAAAGAAGTCTCAGAGATGCTGACAACTGGCCAGGGCTCAGAGAATTCTTCAACAGATTACTTTTCCTGAAAATAAATAAAAGAGAAAATGGCACAATTATTTAAAAAATAGGTGGCAAACTATTTTGAGATAGATATGAAAAAATGTATTGCAAATTAGTTTACCCCCTGAGCACTAGCTTTAAAACAAACATGACTTTACATAATTCTAAATGCCTTTTTCCCATGCAGGAAACGGCCATTAAAAGGTGAAAGAATAGCACGCACTAAACCGAAGCTAATTACTAGGCTACATTAGTAAAGTGTTTTTCACGCTGTCCGATCATAAGATTTACCTAGAGTTCTTATTAATATACAGATCTTGATCCCCAGCCTAGATTTTTGGATACTAATCTTCCAAGTACGACTTTAGAGATTCAGACTTTATTGGTCTGGGATGGGGCTCAAGCAGCGCTAACTTTTTAAAGCTCCCCAAGTAACTGTAAATTGCAACCAGGACTGAGAAGCTCTGTAAAGCTGGCCATCGAAACAAAGACCTAAATTTCAAGATTTGATGTTCAGTCTCCAGGTCCCAGTGCCAGTCCTCACTTTAATGAATCACAGAGTGTTCAGAAGTTCAGGCTTCCCTAATATTGTTGTTGCTCTTGCTCATTTGGTCTTGTGCTGTGAGGATATTCATTTGATTCAGTCTTTGTAAACCAAAAGAACTTGGGGGGGGTATGCCTATTCTGAGTAAATAAGGACTGACCCTTGTCCTTATTGGTAGAAGCAGTCCTATGTGTAAATAGAATGGTTCTGCTCACCAGTTCAAAGATTAAACGAGAACATAAGGGACTAAAATAAAAAATGGAAACAACCATAATTTGTCACACTTGTGTAGGCAATGACAGCAGTTGCTGTCAATGTAGCCTTGTTCTGTCTCTTTTTCGTAGACCTAATGAGTCTTATTAGAAGTAGATCCAACAGTCATGTTACTCACTTATCACCAAGTTTGGCCCCTACTGGGAGCACTTCAGACTGAGTTAATATTCCCTAGTCTTCACTGCTATATTTTGTGTGACTCACATACATCTCAGTCTCCCCACTTCCCACACAGAGCCACCGTGGTCATTAGAAATGAGCAAAAGAGAGAGGGGGGGTCTACTTGTATTATCTTGGAGCTAATGTTCTAGGATAAATACTTGCTAAACTTAGAATTACATGTGTTTTGATATGTGGCTATCTGGCATCAGTATCTAAGTACACATTCCGAGCATGTGACTCTCTGCACACTGATCTTTAAGAATGAAAAAAGAATTGCTTTTTCTCTAGACAGCTGATCTGTTTCATTGATTGCTTGAAAGTCTTGGATTTTCTATTAAATTTTTGTCACATAATATAATTTGATTATATTCCTTCCCATCCTCTAATTCCTCCTTACGCAACCAACTTCATGTTATCCCCCTCTTTCTTCCTCTCATTCTCTCTTAAGAAATAAAAAAAAAGAAAAATGGAAATTCAAAACAAACAAAAAATGCAATAAGACAAAACAACAAATCAAAACAGAACACACACACACACACACACACACACACACACACACACACATGGCCCATGGAGCTCCTTTTGTTCTGGCCAACTACTCCTGGGCATGGAGCCTACCCTAGAGTGTTGTTCATACACCCAGTGGCATTCCATTGGAGAAAACAGATTTTTTTTCTTCCCCAGCAGGTACCAATTGCTAATAGCTTCTTGGCTGGGGGTGGGACCCTGTGTTCATTTCCCTTTCTTAGTGCTGGCATTTTGTCTGAATTGAATATGTGCAGGTCTTGTGTGTGTTCTTAACCCCAGTACCTGGGACTCTGACCTTATGTGGTAAGAAAGCCTTTGCAGATGTAATCAAATTAAGATGAGGTCATTGTGTTGGCCACCATCCAGTGGCTGATGTCCTTATAAGACATACAGGGAGAAGAACAAAGCAGAGACTGCAGTGATGTATCTATAAACCAAAGAGTGCCAAAGGTTGCCAGCAAACACTAGAGGCTAGACAGAGCTAGGAAGGATTCTCCCTTACAAATTTCCAAGGATGTGCTTCCCAGCTGATGCCCAGGTTTACATTAGTAACAGTCTTGGCAGCATCCCAGATTAAATGAACACATTTTATATTTGAGACAGGGTCTCACATATAGCACTGGCTGGCCTGGGGTTTTCTGTGAAAGCCAAACTGTTCTCTTCTCAGGATTGCAGAAATTCTCCTGACTCTTCCTTCCAAGTGCAAGGATTTGAGGCTTGTGCCACACACAGCATCCATTTCTGTTGCTTTAACCCACCTGGTTTATGCACCTGTGCTATGGAGCCTTTAGGAGAGGAACACACAGAATTAGTACCCTGCAGCCCTGGGCTTTTCGTGATAATATTTCTTAGTGGGAGCTGAGAGATGTCTCTTCACCAAAATAATGCATCTGGGGCACGCTAGTTAAAATGTGAATTCCTAGGTCATTTCTCTTGAGCCCTAGTCAAGATCCCCTGGGACAGGACCTTGAATTTTCTGTTTGTAGCAGGTTACCCACTTGGTTTCTAAGCATATTCTTTAGGGAATTCTTTTTAGTCATAGGTGTACTTCAGGATTACTTATTAAGCTTCTAGAGTGCTCTCCCCCTCTCTCTCTCCCTCTCTCCCCCTGCAGAGGTTCTAAATCATTCAGCTTATGTGGAAGGTGAACATCTGTACTGCTTTAAAATTTCACAGGTGATCTTATTATATAGTCAAGGCCTAGAAGCACCACTCTACACATAGAACAGAGAGCTTCAAATTCAAGATTCTTGACAGTCACAGGCAACTCACACAAGTAGCATCTTTTGATCAAAGTGCTCCTTTGGGTATTAAATGTCTTGTTTTATGTGTTAGTTTGAGCATCTTTTGTTCCCAACTAACCTTATCCCTGTGGCCAGACTAGAGCGAGTCTTGGAGGTATATGTCTCTTAGCTCAAGAGGTGGTAGCAGGAGGACCAAGAATGTAAGACCATCCTCAGCTGCATAGGACTATCAGAGCCAGCTTGGGCTACATGAGAGCTGTCGCAACCTCTCTCACAAGGGGAGGAAGGACAACAGACAACAGAAAGAGCCGGGCATGGTGGCACACGCCTTTAATCCCAGCACTTGGAAGGCAGAGGCAGGCGGATTTCTGAGTTCGAGGCCAGCCTGGTCTACAAAAGTGAGTTCCAGGACAGCCAGGGCTATACAGAGAAACCCTGTCTCAAAAAAAAAAACAAAAAAAACAAAACAAAAACAAAACAAAAAAACAAAAAAAATCATATACAGACCACAGAAAGAGAAATGAGACTAACATAGAAATAAGAGCTTCATATATTTTCTACCTTTGACTCTTATAAATTACTTTTCCACATACCTTCCAGATGAGAAGCAGAAAGAAAATGAAGCATTTGCTATGCATTAAGCCACGAGAGAGAGATGTCAATAGGATTCCAGTACTTTCTGACTGGCCCTGTAGTTAAAATACACAGGCTTTGGTTAAATCATATGCCTTGATTTTTTGGGCTATCATCATTAGTAAATTCAAGTGTTTTGTTTACTAAGGGAATGCAGTGAACAACCATAGAGAAACACCTGTGAACATACTCCAACTGCCTGATCATTAATATATTTTCCTCATCTCAGCCCCTTATTTACTTCATTCAAGCAGCATCCAATACCCAATGCCTTGAGTTTTTTGGAAACCTATGCCTAAGCAATGTTTAGTGTGTTTTATTTTGAAATCTGAAAAAGTCTAACAACAAAGAAAAATGAGATATTATTATATACAATAGAATTTGTTTACCCACAAAGAAGAACAAAGTTATGTTGGTCCCAGGAAAATGGATCCCATTGGACAATCCACATTAAACAAATTAAGTCAGTCTCAGAAGGACAAATATAATATTTCTCTTACCAAAGGTCCTAGATTTTTATATGCACACAAAAATCATATATATATATATATATATATAGAGAGAGAGAGAGAGAGAGAGACAGAGAGAGAGAGAGAGGGAGAGAGAGAGAGAGAACAAGAGCAAGAGAGAGTGAGAGAGAAAGAGAGAGAGATATACAGAGAGAGAGACAGAGACAGAGAGACAGAGACAGAGAGAGACAGAGAGACAGAGAGAGACAGAGAGAGAAGTAAAAGTGTCTAGGAGGAAAGGAATGGTCGGGTATAGGAGATAAATAGTGTACAATATACACTTGTATGAAGTGTCTTGATATAACATAGCACCACGTACAATAAAAAAAATTAAATGTTTTTGGCTTACTGCAATGATTAATTTGTTATTTTTATCCTATGCTATATTAATAGGTGATTCAGTTCTGAGAGCCTCATAAAAATAGGATAACAAAGGCCCCAAATTGCTATGAGGCTTTTTGTTGTCATCAGACTGGCCTTTATTCTCCGTAGCTTGATATGTAAGATTATCAATGTCCAGGCTGCCCCTAATTCCTTCTAATAGCCTCCTTCCCAGTAATACTCACTCAACCTAATTCTTTGCTTTCATGTTTTTGTTGAAAAATTTCTTCATCCTTTATATATATCTGCATAGGGAAATCCTATCCTTCTTGAAGGTTCAGCTTATGAAGTGGACCTTGCTTTCTCACCCCAATCTTATTTCCCACACAGTTCCTCTTCTAGAGGAACTACCCTTGGCTAATATTGTTATCTGTTTGGTATGTTTGATACACTCCTTGATGTTTTCATACAATATCCTCTATCTTCTATAACTCTGCTTACATTATCTGATCAATAATAATGGAATAAATACCAAATATCCAAGCATGCTCAATATCTTATGTAAAGTGGTTCATCCACATATAATTTATGTACATCTTTCTGTATACATCCATTCATCTTAAGATTACTTGTAATACTTAATACATTGCATATATTATTTTACCTATTTTTAGGGACTAATGAGAAGAAACAAAAAGTTGTACAATTCAGTAGGGACACCTTTTTTTAATATTTTGATTCTGTAGTTGGTTGAACCTGCCATTGGATGGATTCACGATCTCAGTACCCTCAGGTAATGAGGGCTCACAGAACAACCAGAAGAAAAGCCTGAATTCATTTTCCTTTCTAATCTCCTCTCAGGCTTCCCAGTGGTTTATGGTCTAGAGACTAAATTTCAGATTATCATATGTAATTAAAGAAATAATAACTTCGTTTAGATAATGAAAAAATGAAACTTCATTTCACTTATATACTTTCCCCAAAACCTATAGGGATGCATTAAACTTCTCTTTCTCCTTTTCTCCCCACCTCCTTTGGATGCTATGGGTATTGAGCCTAGGATCTTGCACATGCTCATTGTTCTACCACCATATGTCATATCCTCCAGCATAAAGTTTAGAAAGTACAAATGTGACTATACGACTTTTGTTAATGAATGAGAGTGCATTTCTTGCCTCCTAGATTATTGAAAATGTATTTTCCTTAAATTTGAATATTTATTAAATACTTATCAGAATTCTTTGAAGCTTGATGAAGGTTAGGTAACGAAGATATCAGCTACAACTGTCAGTTCCTTTATATGTTTGCTTTGATGGTTAGAAAATGAATTATATAATTTCTTAAAACCTCTGTAGTTTGTAGGATAACAAATGCCTGAGTCCGTTCAGATAGGTCTATTAGTATCATTCCTAAAATTCATAAAGGCCTTCGAATTTAACAAATGAAAAGTTAGCGGTCAGGGAATTGTCACTGTGTTCCTGTATCAGTGAGAACTCCAGATAAAAGCTTTCCAAATAGCAATGCTGTGGTTCTTTGCTATTTAATTAATAAATACTTAATGAATTTCACAGATAACAGGATTTCTACATGAAACGCTCTGTGCTATTTGAAAAAACAAACAAATACCTCCCCAGAATATTTCTATCTATTCTGGGGATCTGATTATTGTGGATAGATTTTCATAGAATTATTATCTTACCCTGTATTCTTTTCTGCAAATCATATGAATATAAATTCATTTCTAGTCTTTGTAAAAAGTGTTAGAAAGGTATTGCCGAGGAAAAGTCAGAGTGAACAGGGGCATAAAAGTGAGGAACTAGCAAAAGAGGGGAGGAAATTAGGAAAGGAAAGAAATTACATGGAGGGAGAGAACATAAAAAGATTGCCAAGGTGGGGTTAGATAATGAGGGGTATGGGGGAGAAGAAATGGGAGGAGATGAATTCTTGAGATAAGAGAAGGACGAGAAATAGGAAAATAGTGGCAAAGGAAAGAAGAAGAAAGGAAAGGAGAAAAGTTTGGAAGAAAGGGAAAAGAAAGAGATTGCTAGAGTTAATTGGCAATGTCAATATTAACCAATCTTCTTTACTTCATTTCCAATGTAAATAAAAAACTCAAGAGTGATGTGAATGTAACTTTGGTTTTCCTTTTGCATATTTCATCATTAACTTGGTAAACAAAATGTTTGGTGATAAGAATCTTCTTGTATTTTACTATGAGATTTGGATTGCTAAGTTTACTGTATCTAGCCTCATAGGAGTAAAATGACACACACTCTTAGATCATGAATTTTTCTCCTTAAAATAAGGAGGGAATGTGGCAGTTTCTTTCTCTACCGACACCAAGAGGGATCACAAGTGTGAGACTTATTTCTAATGAAAGCAAAAAAGTTCTATACAGGTTTACAGCATCAGACTGATATTTATTCAGCCAAACTTTAATGAGTGGCAATTAAATTCCAGGCAATAAGGTCAGCGCTGGGGATACAGAAACCACTGTAAATTTATCCCTGTTTTGGTCATTGAGGTAGCCCAATAATTACTTTTTCTTTTTATTGATAAAGTTCTGAAAACAACCCCCAGGCCATTTTCACAATTCCTTGCATGCTACCTGCTATATAAGTTCAGAGCTGAAATCCCTATACACAAACAGAAAAAAAAAAACCCAAACAACAACAACAACAACAACAACAAACAATCAACAGAACAATTTGGAAAACCAAGTTCCAGCTGTTAACTGGCATCACTTTCAAGAATTAACACGTTCCCTTTGCAAGTATCTGCCTAATGAGGGACAGGAAACTATGGGAGGTTGGTACTGTTAAAGAGTATCGAGTTTCTTATCAGCCTATGAAAAACATAAAGTAATAGGCTTGCACAAGTGGGAGTTGCTGTATCTTCTGCCGCAGCCTGTGCCTGTGTGTTACACCTGCTGGTAAATAAAGATCGTTCTCTTCTCAGCAAGAATAGCTTCATAGGACTTCCACATTTTTCTTACCTTTCCTGAGTGAGAATGAGTACGGTTGGCGATTTAAATATCCCCTTTGAAGCTTGCACCTGCAGACAACTTGTTCAGGAGCATCTCTGGAGTATCTGGAAAACAGACAGAAACCTTGAAGCATCCCTTTACCTAAAGAGACCGGACTATGCCCATGCAAAGTGCACTTTCTCATTCATCTTCTTGTAGAGTCAGTCTTTTCAGAAAAGCAGCACAGCACCTTCAGTTAGTTACTTAAAATCCCAGTTAGCACTTACAGCTCCAGAATGCAGTTTCTGATACCCGTTTCTTCTAAGCTGCAAAGAGCACCACCAAGTATCTGGCTGTGTAGATGCCCTTTTGGAACATTTGAATAGAAGCAGCCTCAATTAGTTAAGTCCCTGGTTCCTCCTTTGCAGGCAACAGTTTAGCAAATGCAGGCAAGGTGACGATTCTGCTCAGCTCAGCTCTGCCTGAGCTGGTGCTGCGCGTGAAGCCCCAGAGGGAGGGAGGAGAGAAGAGAGCAAAGTTTGTACAAGCCTTTCACTTTAACCCCTTCAAGCCTCCTCCACTGAGTCTGGAGGACTATCTACAGCTTGCTGTCTTTATAAAAGCTGCTTCATGTGTCATTTAAGACGATCAGATCTCTTCTTCAATTCAAGAGATGTTTCCCTCCTAGCTCTCACGGCAATATGGGCTTACAATGGAAATATGCCAGGGCGTGGTGGTATTTAAATCATTCTGTCTTTGCAAACAGTGAATGCATGTGTATATTTCTGAGGTTGAGGAATATCTTTAAGGTGTCATGTTGATAAATTTACTTTGAATATAACGTATAAATTAAACAGCAACCTGTTACCAGTTAAGAGTAGGAAATCTTGGAAGAAAGGGTACAAGTTCCATTAGAAATGAAGAATCTACCTGTGGTGTAAATGGCCTATGTTGCATATACTAAGGAGATTAGCATTTCCCGGGGCTAAATGTGTATAAGTCATTGAACATAAAAACTTTATTTCCTGAGCCAGGTGTGAGACAGGAATATCAAGAGTTCAAAGCCAGCTTGTCACCCTGTGAGTTTCAGGATCTGAAAACTGGGCAGAGTGATCCCAGGATCTGTCCTCTTTTCTCTGTTCCAGTGGTTATATCACACTGGAGGAGGGACACTGAGGGTTCCAAACCAGACGTCCATCAAATTCTCAAAGAAATCCTTGACTGCCAGAGGTTAAGAACCACTGGCACACCTGGCTCAGGTGAAGAATGCTGAGAACAGCACATGCTTATGAGTAAGTACAGGATAAAACTCGTACTTTTTTTTCCTAGAGAAGTGATTTTACATAAATATTTGGAAAAGTAATAGTTACATAATATGATTAAAATTCAAGTTTCCAGGAAGATAATAAATATTCTACGGTAGATGAGAAACTCTAAAGCTAAATCATCATACATGGAATTTATAAGGAAAATTCTCTAATAAAGAAAAGGCGTAGCTATAGTGGGAGTAGCAAAGGATTTCTCTGCAGTTATTGCCAGCTTCTCTCTCTCTCTCTCTCTCTCTCTCTCTCTCTCTCTCTCTCTCTCTCTCTCTCTCTCTCTCTCTCTCTCTTTCCGAGACAGGGTTTCTCTGTATAGCCCTGGCTGACCTGGAACTCACACTGTAGACCAGGCTGGCTCAAACTCAGAAATCTGCCTGCCTCTGCCTCCCGAGTGCTGGGATTAAAGGCGTGCGCCACCACACCTGGCCCGCCAGCTTTCTCTTTATCACCCATAAGATAGGGCCAGAATAACACCTACTGCATCTCAAATGTCTTCATGCTGAATCCGTGGTAGAAGAGGAAGTATTCTCAAGAAAGACACTTAGTGCCCTTCTCTTTGACTAGCAGGTATGCAAGAGTCCAAGCTTGAAAACGAGTGTGCTTAACAGGTGTGCAAGAGTCGAAGTGTGAAGCTGACCTGCAAAGAAAAGTTCTTTATGGAAGGAACGGATCTAGGAACAAAGAACTCTGTTGGGCCTGGAATGGGTGGCCATTTTACACTCCCCATCCTACAAACCTGGAGACTGTCCTCACTTTCAAAATGGGAGAGCTTAGACGGGGTAAGGTAGCTCATGTCTCTGATGCTAGCACCTGTGAGGCTAATTCAGGAGGATCACCCTGAGTTCTAGGCCAACACTATACTTAGTGAGTCCAAGGTCAACCAGGACTGTAGTGTAAGAACTTTTCTCAAAACAACAAAACATCAACAATAGCCAAAACAAACCAACAAACCAACCAACCAAACAGAATGGAAATCCTTAAGATGGAGTGCCAAACTGATTTTTCTCATTGGACCAGGTCTTGAGAAAAACCTATCTGACTCTGTAGCACAGAACAGAGGCAGTGAAGGAACCTAGGGCCTGAGTTGACTGCCTCCCCAGGAAACGATTCATCCTGGTGTTTCGAACCCCTGGCATGTGAGCTGAAGGCAGTTAGGGGGCATCTATGGATACAGCCCAATACAAAATCATATATCTACTTAAAACATAAGATTTTGTGTGTGTGTGTGTGTGAGTGGTTTTCCCTATTTTGAATTTAGTTGCCCAATTCTTGAGTGTGAGTATTGTAGACGGCAAGTCCATGTTGTACTGTCGAAAGGTCGGACCAGCCTGGACCATTAAACTGCATGACAGTTAATGTGTGATGCTGTGGCTTTTACCTCCTACTTTTCTTTTGTTGGGTTTTTAAAACAATACTTTAGAACTCTATAAAATGCCTCTCGATCACATTCCTACTCCCACTCCTTCCTCCCAACTCCTCCTAGATACATACCTCTTCCCTTTAGTCACCATTTGGTGTCCTTTTAATTTTTTAGAAGACTTTTTTTTAGAGATAGGACTAGCCTTAGCACTGCTATACAGTAGATGACCTCTGATCCTCCTACTTCTACTTCCTGAGTGCTGGCAATAATTGCCCATGCTACCATGTCTAGCTTATGGGTGAATAAAGATGCTTTCAATTCCTCTTCCTGGAAAGTGATTGGTCGAAGGTGGTAATACATCCTGCCCCTCAAGTGCAGCCATATATCAGCAGGTTCATGCTGAGGCACGGACTGAAGAGAAGTATTTTATTAGCTGATCTACTGCCTTGCTTCCTGTTTTTCTATAAATTGTTACAATAGCTCGTGGCCCAGTGTGGTGGAAATCAGCGATTGTTCTTCCCATGCTCTGGCAACACTGTAAATAAACCCACTTTTCTCAAGGTAGCAGGAAAGTATACATGTGGTGGGTAACAGTGGGAAAACGGCTCACCAGAACTTGACTTTTATTCCTAGCAACAGACAAAGGATTAGAGCTGTAAGAGCCAGTGGATGCCCTTAGCAGAAGGTAAGGGTTGATCGTGTTGGGGTTGTTCTGCATTCACTTAGTTTGTCTTCACACATCATGTGTAAGTGTTTCTTTAGAATCAAATGGGGATTAATTCTTCCCAGACCTTATAAAATGGAATGATGTGGGGGGGGGGGAAGGCAGGAATCCTAGCAACAAGAAGTTGGAGATACCTGAGTACCTCAGCATAGAAGGACTTGATAACTAAATAGAAATGTGTCAATCCAGAACTCCTGGAAGAGAGATTCTCAGTGGCAGAGGCCTTTGAAAAGCCCACAGAGACCCCAGAAATGGGAAAGCATTCACTAAGGATGGAATGACCAATTCTCTTCTTTTCTTTTCATGCTCTTACTTCTACCTTTGTGAAGATTCATACAGGAGTAGGCAAGTGGAAGTGAAAGGTATGTGTGCCCCATAGAGTCTAATATCATACCTGTTGGCATTTCATCTAGGCTCTTCCCCACAGTTACCTGGCAACAGCCAGGTATGCCTGACTCACTATAAAAGGGCCTGCTTGCCTCTCCTCACTCTCTTGCTCTCTTCTTTTCTCTTGCTCTTGCCCCTTACCCTATTCCCCATCTCTCCCCATTCCCCTCCCCCCTCTCTGTCCACATGCTTATGGCCAGTCTCTACTCCTCTTCTCTTCTCTTCTCTTCTCTTCTCTTCTCTTCTCTTCTCTTCTCTTCTCTTCTCTTCTCTTCTCTTCTCTTCTCTTCTCTTCCCTT
>NC_034613.1:122569835-122593974 GCF_900095145.1 Mus pahari | reverse complement strand
TTCTCTTCTCTTCTCCTCTTCTTCTCTCTCTCTCTCTCTCTCTCTCTCTCTCTCTCTCTCTCTATCCACTACTCCCTCAACTCTCCTCTCCATGCCCTAAATAAACTCTATTCTATACTATAGCATCCTGTAGCTGATAACACAGGGGGAAGGGATGCCTTAGCATGGGCCTGCAGAGGCACCCCCTTCCCCCACACCATACAGTGCCTCAACCAAACACATCCCTGGCTTCTCTGCTTCTATTTACACACACACACACACACACACACACACACACACACACACACACACACACGCACACGTATGTGTGTATAAAAACACAACATTGTCTTCCTAATACCTCCTCCAAAGGCATATGCAGTCTATGGGCTTTAGTATGGACAAGGGCAGAAGATCTTATCTGGAGTAAAGACTGAAGAGATTCTCTCTCCCTCTCCCTCTCCCTCTCCTCCCTCTCCCTCTGTCCCTCTCCTCTCCCTCCCCCTCTTTTTTTTTTTGATGCCTTGTCTCACGTAGTTCATAATGGCCTCAAAATTACTATCTTTCTGAGCCTGAGCCTGATTCTCCTCCTGTCTCTACCTCCCAAGTGCTGGGATTATAGGCCTGTGTCACCAGACCCAGTAAGACTGAGGAATTTGATTAATCTCTTAGATTGACTGCATACTGATTGCTGAATCAAGATTATGTTTTGTCATTTAGTGTGACTGTAGAATTGCCATCTGTCCAAGTTTCCATCTAGAGTCGACAACAGAATACCCCAATGACGTGTTTTATTGAGGGCATTGAGAGACAATGATAAATTTCACTTTCAAAAATACCAGTTGTGGGATTCAAAGATGGCTTAGTCCGCAAAGTGTCTGCTATTTGCATGCACACAGGAACACACACTGACAATTGCACTTGCCGATTCATTCTTTTATTCAACAAGCATCAGAATGTATTATGTTCTGTGCATTGTGTTGGGGGTAGCATACTGTGTGAGGCATTGTTTTGTTTTATTTTGTTTTACAAGAGGCCAGATAGAGATTAGACTTTGCAGGGCACTCAGGATTTTACCTTCCCCCTTCTTTGTTTCTCTCTTCTTATTCTCACTTTCTTTTGATCTTTGTTGAGTCAGGGTCTTATTCTGTAACTCTGGGTAGCTTATAACACATGATTTAGACCAGTCTGGACTTGAATTTGTGACAATCCTCCTGCCTCTGTTTCCTGAATGCTGAGATTACAGGTTGGTGCTACTACACTCAGCTAGTGTGCATTTTTAAACTAATCCTTTATGCCAGGCATGGCTCACACCTGCAAACCTAGCACCCAAGAACCTGAGACAAGAGGATAGCTGCAAGTTTAAGAGTAGCTTGTGCTACATGGTGAGTTCCAGAATACTTCAGGACACAATCTTAAAAAACAAAACAAAATAAAATACCCCCAAACAGAAAAGAGCAAATAAATAGATAAACCAACCATTTAAAACTGAAAATGAGCCTTCTCTTGAGAGCTAAATGAAAAGAGGCCATATGTTAGAGTTGGCCTCTGTACCCCTGTTTGCTTCTTCCTAAACTACAGGCAAAACAAAATACTTAAGTACCAGCAATTACTATACATTATTATTATTACTACTATTAAGAACATATTCCGCCTCATAATCATTCCACTACATTTAGCAATTGACAGCACGGGTGAGGCTGGTGGGGGAGGAGAGTCCACATTAAAGCCTTTGTTGGAATGCTTTAACTCTCTGCAGTACAGCAACTAAAATGTCCTGCTATACAATTAGTCATAAATGCAGTCCTGGATTCTCTTTCTTTCTTTCTTTCTTTCTTTCTTTCTTTCTTTCTTTCTTTCTTTCTTTTGCCTACCCATGCGTAGTGTTTAAGATATCTTCCTAGTCGTTAGGCACTGCTACCTCTGTGACCAGCTGAGTGCACAAATCTGTTGAAACCTCAAGCTTTCCTCTCACTTCTCTGCCTCTCCTCTCCTGCAAAGCTTTGTTTCTCAGCAGTAATTAGAACCTTCTGTGCTGTCATAGCCAACCACTGCTGCTAGAACTACTCGATCCACTTCGGTTTCGTGGTTTCACAAATTGTTGGCCTCAACCATGATAGGGGGCCAGAGTGTCTGCCTCCAGAGTTTCTTCATTTCATAGACCCAAACTTTGAAGGCTTATTGTGGAATTTCCAAAACCATTGTAGTTTCTTCCATCTCCAAAATTTCTCCAGCCCTCATTATCCAAGCTCTCTCTAGCTGCTTGGTTTATGAATTTTCTAGATATCACTCCCAGCATAGCCACTGCCCTGTTTCCCATAAGCCTGCCCATCACTACCATAGCCTCTATCACTTCCACTGTAAACAGGACTATTTCCTCTACAATCACCACTATCAAATCCATTATAGTCACCAAATTCTAAAATATCCATCCCCACTTCAGCTGCCTCAAAATTCACCAAATCATTGTTACTAAAAGTGACTTTGTGACCTTGTAAAGTAGATGAAGAACTAGCCATTTCTTGCTTCTACAAGGTTTCTCTTACTTTACAACAATGGCCATCCATAGGATGGTATTTCTGAATGATTGTCTTATCTGCAGAGTCATGGTCATCAAAGGTTACAAAAGGAGAGCTCCTCTTTTCTCCACTGCCTTTGTTACTCATGATTTCAAACACTTCAGCTTTCCCATATTGTTAAAAAAAATCTTGTAGTCAATGTCGTCCTCAAGACATCAGTGAAGATCTTTTTCCTCAGTTAAGTGGGCACCTAGTTGTTGCGAATCATCTCTTTACACAGCTTTAGTTCTGCAGCTTGTCTGACCTTTCATTTACGGCTGTACCCACTTCCCCCACAATAGTATAAGTGACAAACCTAAGCCTCTAGAGTGCTTGGTGTTTGGATCTCTTTACTACATAATCATTGAGTCTTCCTGATTGTTCAAAATGACTTCTCAGACTCTTGTTGTTTGTTTTGAATCTCAGCCCTCTAATGAGGAGCTGCATGAGCTATTCAGGCTCCAAAAGAGACTAAGAGAATTCAGTGGTGTTTCCTCCACTATATCCACAGGCAGAAAGAGTAAGCTAAGGAATATATGTCACCATATGATAAGTAGAATTGGAGACATGTTTAGGGCAATAGGAGACAAAGAAAGCCATTATTAAACAATGATTGGGAAATCAAGTACCCTAGGAAGATATAATGTTGACCTGAGACCAGAACAGATAGCAGGTAGGGTAAAGGCGATGAATGGTGTTCAAGGTCAAGGGAGCTATCATACAAGAAAAGAGTTTGGGTCACTTTAATCTCTCTCTCTCTCTCTCTCTCTCTCTCTCTCTCTCTCTCTCTCTCTCTCTGTCTCTCTCTATTTCTCTGACTCTGTCTCTCTCTATCTCTCTGTCTCTGTCTCTGTCTCTGTGTGTGTGTATGTGCACATTTGTGTGTGTGTGTGTGTGTGTGTGTGTGTGTGTGTGTGTGTGTGTACTTGTGGGTATTGGTTCCCTCCTTACACTGAATGGGTCTTGTAGATTGATAGTGCCTTTACTTTCTGAGCTATCTCACTGGCCCTTGGTTCATTCTAGAAAGTACAGAAAGGATAAACTGAACTTTAGAGAGATTAAATCATTCAGTGACACAATTGTACCTGACTCTAAACCTGTGCTCTCAGCTACTGAATCATATTGCAACCCCACTCAAATAAAGATATGTCTAATATCTATTTTGAGAGTTTACACATTAGTTGCTCTGTTTGGTTCACTTCTGATTTCTCTAAAGGTGAAAATGTCCAAGTTCTAAAGGCCTTGAAGACCTTTAGTTGGCATGACTTCCTTAGACCTCTAGTTCTTCCTTTTAAAAACAATCCCATTCTCCCAGTGAGATTTAGCATATGATGTGCAAAGTCAGGGAACTTTTATATTCCATTCTTAAAGGTTTTTCCCTGGCATCTAAGTTTGGGCAGTGCTCTAATATGGTTTCTAATATATCTGTTATAGTCTTAGACATTTAAAAAGTATGAGAATCTCTGGCTCACAGAACTGTCCTTATCTTCCCTCTGTCACATCGATGAGTACAGACCAGTGAGTTTACTCAGTTTAGATGAAGACCACCAGATTTTCCTTGATTGGTGTGTAGATTTTTACTGAAGTAGCATTGTCTGGAGAGTCAGATTGACCATACTTTTTGAAAGAACTCACATTGAAGCCTTCCTCATATCCTTAGAGTCAGCAAGAACAGGGGCACAAATGAAAGGGAGAAAATGGGGATGGCCCAATCTTTGCTGTTGCTGGCTTTCCAGTGATCTATGGATCTTACTCTGAACTGTGCTTTGCACATAGGGAAAAGAGAGAAGCTAGGCTAATTCTCAGACTTTCTGTAAGTCCAAGACTCATAAATTGTTTTTTTGAGACAGGGCCTTACTATGTATTCCAGAACTTGTTATGTACACTAAGCTGGCCTGAAACTCACAGAAATCTGCTAGCCTCTGCTTCCTGAGTGCTGGGATTAAAGGTATCTCTTACCATGCCTAGCTGTGAATATGTATTTTTAAAACATGCTTTCCTGCCAAATAACCACTACTAAGTCATGAAAATGCATACCAAACTAATTACACTAAAAAATATACCAGAAATGTTTGATCTGTGCTTAGAAATATATTCTTAAGAAGGAATTATAGGAACTTGCACTGACCTAGTGCTTTAGTTCTTTGTGCTAACAAATAGTCCTTTATTACTAAACCAACTGGATGTTATCACAGCAATGAACATAATGTTCTTTGGTTCTCTATTCTTTAGAAGAATCAAACTCTATTTGAAATGATTTTATGTATTTTATGAAGTTAAAGATCAAATACAGATTGCTGGCATGTATTGACTCGACACCCCCAAGATACCAAAGGAATACAGAAGATACAATTTAGAATGATGAAGAAGATGGGAATGGGGTCATTAGAGAATGGAGTTGTATGAAAGCTAAAAAGCAAGGGAGTACTAATTGGTGAGTGGTGTGGGGAAAATCGCAGTTTAAATTGCAGAGGGGTGTTACAGTGAAAGGGAAAGTCAGATGCTATGGTTTGGAAGATTGCCCCACAAAGGACCCAGAGCTTGGTCTGCAAGGTAGTTCAAGTGGAATATGGTTAAACCTCTAGGAGCTTGCACATAGGGGAGGGACATGGTCCTCAGGATATTGAAGGCATGTCTTTGCAAAGGATTATGGGAACAACATTGAGTTCTCCCTCCTCAAGGTTATTCATTGTTATAGATGCATTCACATCCCCCCTCACACATACACAGCTGCCATTGCCATCTGTGGCAAGAGATGGTAGTCAAGGGGAATCCCTTATTAATCTACTTTAAAACTGTGGATTGAATACATTTATTTTTTTAAAGTTATTTGCCTCAGGTCTTTCCTTATAGAAATACAAAAGTAATTAAAACCATAACCTTCTTTATATAAATGTCTTGAAAAAGAGACTAAGACTAATTTTTCACACAGGTGATTCATTAGCCTCCTTAATCAAATGCACAGAATGTCCTATGTCCAACTATATTATTTATGAGCTCCAACAATTGGAGTGATATTCTTAAAAGAAACTCAGAGATCTTAGAAAAAATCCACCCAACATTGCTGTATTTTAAGGCACCCTATAGCAAGATGGCAAACTTCCTTCATGTATATAAAGTTTCTGACTACTTTTTAAAACCTTTTTATGTTCCCATTCTTTGATGTGAATAACATACAAATGATTTAACAGATATTTGAGAAAAACTTTCGACATAAAGAAAGTAAAAAAAAAAAAAAGATCAAAAAGAGAAAAAACATTTTTCTATTGCTATAACAAGACACCACGTGTCCAAGGCAACTTATAAAATAACTGTTCAGTTTGGGGTTTATGGTTCCAAAAGATGGTAAAGTACATGGCTATCATGGTGTGGAACATGGGATTAGGCAGGCATGGTGCTGGAGCAGTAGCTGAGAGATTACATGATGAGACAAAAACTGGGAGGTGAGGTAGGGGAGGGAGGAGAGGAGGAGAAGGAGAGAAGACGAGGAGAGGAGAGAAGGAAAGAAGAGAGGGAGAAGGTGAAAGAGATGGAGAGATGGAGAGGCAGGGATAGAGGGAGAGAGGAAGAGAGGAAGAGAGGGATACAGGAGGAGAGGGGAACACTAATTGGAAATGACATGGACTTTTGAAAGGCCCATATAGGATTGTAGCCACAATGTAAAATGTACTTAGTCCAACTTCAAAAGTCTGCATAGACTTTTAGTCTCAATACTGTTTAAAAATCCAAAGTTTGTTCTGAGACTCAAGACAATCTCTTAATTGTAGCCCCCTATTTAAAAAATTACACATACCATTGTACAGAATATACACAATCATTTCAAAAGGGAAAAATGAGAGCATGGTGAGGAAATACTGGACCAAAACAAGATGAAAAGCCAGGAGGGCAAGCTCCAAAATCTTGCAACTCCGTGTCTGATATCAAAGGGCTTCGATGGCTTCAATCTTCCAGCTTTGTGGACTACAACATACTTCTCTCTTGGGATGAATTCACTTCCTGTCTGCAGCAATTCTTGGCAGACGTATCATGGCTCTGGCACCTCCAATATCTTGAAGTCTCCAAGGTAATCCGGGCTTTACCTTCACAGCTTCACACACTAGTCATCCCTCTCCTCTATGCAGGGACTCCCATAACACATGCCTGACTTCAGTGACTTTCCTTAACCTTGGATGAAGATTTCATGGAGTTCATGACTCCTTTACTCCTGTATCCTTCATGACTCAAAAATCAGAACTAAGCAGCTAATGCTGTCAAAGTTCTGATGTCTGCTTGTGATGAAACCTGGCTCCCTACTTGAAATACACTTGCATAACTTTTGATTGGTTGATTCTTTGTGGAATAAGTTTTCTTTTATTTTTAGGAAAGAAACATTCCTTAGGCCTCTTTTCACAAGTTGCAGGATTGCGTGGGGCAAACCCTGAGGGGCACACCTCTCTGTTCCATTTCTGTTGTTCTTTTTCTCTTCAAATTGTACATTTTATTATTATTTTTGTCCTGTTTGATCTTTTTCATTGTAGATCTGCATAAAAGTGATCACTAATGACTGCACCACAGAGTCAATATTAGGCTATTTTGAAATATTAGGCTATTTTGAAATATTTTCTACCAATGAAATTAGATGAAAATTCTTCCGATTAGTTTCAGGCATATACTTGGTGTGAGGATAGAAGAGAGA
The DNA here is from genome assembly GCF_900095145.1 of Mus pahari. Classification (NCBI taxonomy): domain Eukaryota; kingdom Metazoa; phylum Chordata; class Mammalia; order Rodentia; family Muridae; genus Mus; species Mus pahari. The sequence goes on along the minus strand of NC_034613.1, from coordinate 122,586,762 downwards.
ATATTGAGAAGGATAACTAACCTTAAGGGTCTTTGAAAAAGCCAAATGGAAATTTATTACTAAACAAAATTTCTAATATATATAAAATATATTTATATACTAAAAGAACTTTAATGGAGTTATCCTACAACAGGAGAACAATACCCCAACTAGATACTTCATGCTAGCAAATAAAAGTCCCAGTATCAGAAATAGGTCACCTCTTTTTAAGTTATTGGTCAAGGGGGTCACATAGACACCCCCTCAAATTACTGGTTATTGTCAATACTCCTGGCTACCCTCTAGAACTATAGCTGAAGACAACACATACTTGAATTATATATCCTGGAGAAATCAAGCTAGTATTCTCTTAGAAGTCTTATCCGTATTGGCTAGTTGGTGTTGGAAGGTGCTATGCATGTTGCCAGAAGAAAAAAGTGTCAATCTCATTTGTCTGTGAACTCTGTAAGCTATAGCAATGGCTGTCCTATAAGATATGCTCACTGTGAGTATCCACTTCTGTGTTTGTCAGGCACTGGCATAGCCTCACAAGAGGCCGCTATATCAGGGTCCCTTCAAGCAGAATCATTCTGGCATGTGCAATAGTGTCACGGCCCCCAATGGAGGAGCTAGAGAAAGTACCCAAGGAGCTGAAGGGGTCTGTAACCCTATAGGTGGAACAACAATAGGAACTAACCAGTACCCCCTGAGCTCGTGTCTCTAGCTGCAAATGTAGCAGAAGATGGCCTAATTAGCCATCACTGGGAAGAGAGGCCCCTTGGTCTTGCAAACTTTATATGCTCCATAGAGGGGAACGCCAGGGCCAAGAAGTGGGAATGGGTGGGTAGGGGAGCAGGGTGGGGGAGGATATAGGGGTCATTCGGGATAGCATTTGAAATGTAAATGAAGAAAAATCTAATAAAATAATTAAAAGAAAAAAAGATATGCTCACTGTTGCAATAGCCGCATGAATGTCATAAAGTAACTAACCACTCTTTGCTTTTTAATCTAAGGCTCAGTTAATGAGTCAGAACCCATACTTAATACTGTTAACAGAGCCATGAAACTATGACTAGGACCTAGGAGATAAGCCAATATTTTATTTTACTAAATAAAGACACTATTAAAACAATTCCTAATGAATTATTGCTATATACATAGATCAGAGAATCTCTCAATCTTCATTAGAGAAACATTTTGGTAGAGAGACCTCCTACTGGTTAGTGTGCAGAGAATGAGATTGTAGAGAGTACTCAGCTCGAAATGGGCCATACATAGTATATGCTCCCCACCAAGGCTCAGGAATCTTTGCAGAAGAGAATGTGGGAAGATTGTAAAAGCCCGAGGAGGTTGATACTATCAAAGACACAGCATTTAGAAGACCTGCACAAACTCTAGTCAGATATGATCCCAGCATACACTGGAGGATGAGGGCATAAAATCACGTTACTAGCTGATGAACTATTGACATTTGATAGCTTCTAGGAGAATATGGGTTAGTTTTCTTTATTGCTATGATCCCTGATATATTGAACATATGCCCGGATAGGCCCTAATCTCAGGACCAAGTGGGCAATACAAATTTGACTTGATGGAGAAAGAAAAGAGAGAAAAAAAAAGAAATCTCAAAATTGAGTGGACATAGTACTACCGGAGGATTCAGCAATACCTCTCCTGGGCATATACCCAGACCATGTTCCAACTGGTAATAAGGACACATGCTCNACTATGTTCATAGCAGNCTTATTTATAATAGCCAGAAGCTGGAAAGAACCCAGATGTCCCTCAANAGAGGAATNGATACAGAAANTGTGGTANATTTACACAATGGAGTACTACTCAGCTATTAAAAACAATGAATTTATGAAATTCTTAGGCAAATGGATGTATCTGGAGGGTATCATCCTGAGTGAGGTAACCCAATCAGAAAAGAACTCACATGATATGCACTCACTGATAAGTGGATATTAGTCCAGAAACTTAGAATACCCAAGATACAATTTGCAAAACACATGAAACTCAGAAGAAGGGAGACCAAAGTGGGCATATTTCGCTCCTTTTTAGAATGGGGAATAAAATAGCCATGGAAAGAGTTATGGAGACAAAGTTTGGAGCTGAGACAGAAGGAAGGACCATCCAGAGACTGCCCCACCCGGGGATCCATCCCATAAACAACTACTAAACCCAGACACTATTGTATATGCTGACAGGATCCTGATATAGCTGTCTCTTGTGAGGCTATACCAGTGCCTGGAAAATACAGAAGTGGATGCTCACAGTCGTCTATTGGATGGAACAGAGGGTCCCCAAATGAAGGAGCTAGAGAAAGTACCCTAGGAGCTAAAGGGGTCTGCAACCTTATAGGAAGAAGAACAATATGAACTAACCAGTACCCACCAGAGCTTGTGTCTCTAGTTACATATGTAGCAGATGATGGCCTAGTAGGCCATAAATAGAAGGAGAGGCTCTTGGTCTTGTGAAGATTATATGCCCCAGGAGTGGGGAATGCCAGGGCCAGAAAGCAGGAGTGGGTGAATTGGGGAGCAGGGTGGGGGGAGGGTATAGGGAACTTTTGGAGAGGAAACTAGGAAAGTGGATAGCATTTGAAATGTAAATGAGGAAAATATCTAATAAATAAAATTCTCCATGGCAGCAAATAATGGGTAAAATAGTACTGATGGCTATAAAGCAAGTTCATCTATCTATTCACTTGCTTTTGAGTTCATTTAAAAAACCATTCACTTTCAATGTTTGTCAAGTAAATTAAACCCCCTTTTTAAAATACTCAATATAATTTATATTTACTTCTGCCGCACCTAACATATTCCATGTTATATCACAGTTATTTGGACTTACTCTGAAAATAATAACCTAATAAATAGAAAAGACTTCTTTTAGTGTCTCACCATATTGCTTTCCACATAGTTGTATGCAAATACTTGCCTAGAACGTATCCCCTTTCCTTTCTTGTACTGTGTATATATATATTGTTATGTGATGCTGATGAGAATTATAAGGACACTCACCTAGTATGGTTAAGGAAAAATATAACATAATAGAACAGAAAAAAAGAAATTATGAAATACTGGAGGTAGACATATTTTTGATTTTAAGTTATTGAAAAGATAGAATAGATCAAGTGAGGGGAGGTTCACAGAAGGTAGCATGAGCAATGGTCCAGAAAATAATTTTTTATGTATTATTAGAAATTTTAATCTTCTCTAATATCAGTAAAAAAAGCCTTTTCTGTTTAAATCTTCCTAATATAACAACTTTCTCTGAGTGGATGAGATTTTTTTTTTCTCTCTGACAGTGTAGTAAATTTTCGATCACTTTGCAGAAAGGGAATTGCCATTTACTAAATGAGTTCTTCTCCATTCTGCTCTCCTTCAGTGCCAAGTCTTAATAAAGACAGATGGCTTCTCCCAGCATGCTACTGCTAGCCATCTCAAGTTGATGACTATGAGACTGAGTGCCTGACCCTTTTCCTGTCAAGTAATAGAAAAGCCTTCATCTTTATTTATTGCCATACTTTAATTACTAGCAGAAAACTATCAATTAAGGAACAAAGGGTTTGAAAAATCATTTCAACAAAACCAGGGATTTTGAGCAAATCAAAATGTTTTCTATTTTTCTTATCAAGGAAACAAGTGTTGGGGTGATTGGTGTGATTTCTGTTAAATTCTAATGAATAAAACTTCACAGTATGTAATGTTCAATGAAAGAATGTACCTGGCAAAACCCATATCATGATAGGCCCATCAATTCAAGTATTTGGGCTTACTTCAATGACAAATTCTGTCAAGTGATTACACTTTACAGGCGATCCTGGAAGCTCTTTACAGATTCAGTCAGAGACAGCTTATCCGACTTTAGAGTTGTTTCTTGGCACTAATCATTATGACCTTTTGAAGAAGGTGTTTGTTCCTTATATGCTGCTCTGTAATATAAAAACAACAGAACCTGGCCACCTCCAAATATTTTGCTCTTTTTCTGTTTAAAATTGAAAATCTCATTTCTCCACTCCCTGATGGTTCAATTTTGCATCTCTATAGAGCCTCTGGTAAAACCAAAGTCAAATTTTATTGGCTTCGGTTGGCTTTTTAACATTTTAATGTGGATTTGTTTGCCTGAGTGTGTGTGTGCACAACAAATTTTCAGAATAACCATTCTTACAAGTTCTAAGTTATAACATCTATAACATAATTTATATGTAATGAAATCTGACATATATATGAAAACATTTGGATGATATGCAAATATATAAGAAAGAATAATGGTCATTCCCATCTGAACCCTGTGCCCTGAGCAGACATTGGGCGCTGGCTCCCCACCCAGTCTGAAAACACCCAGTGGAAGCTCGACTCCCAGGTGATCTAACATGCCCAGGATCACAGATGAGGAGGCCACAACATCTGCCCCAACACCAGGAGTAACTGGGACCCCTGGGATTCAGGGACACAGGAACCCCCACTGAGACAGTGGCACTGGTTCCTTCTGGTCTGAACCTGCACCTGTAGCAGACCTGGGGTGCTGGCTCTGTACCCACTTTTAAAATATCCAGAGAAGCCCGATTCCCAGGTGCTGTAAACCACCCAGGATCACAGGATCACTGAAGAAGCTCACCTCCCAGGAGATTGGACACACTCACGAGCACTGGAGTTCAGACATACGTAAGATGACAGCTGAGGCCACAACATCTTTCCCAATACCCAGTGTAACCAGGGAAACACAAATCTCCACCCAGCCAGAGGCACAGGTTCTTTCCAGCTTGAACCAGTGCCCAGAGCAAACCCAGGGTTCTGGCTCTGCACCCACACCTTCAACACCCATAGAAAGCTTGACTCCTAGGAGTTCAGACACGACAGCAACTCAGGCACTTGGTCACACAAGGATTTCAGGATCCCAGAGGCAGCTTGATTCCCAGGAGCTGTGACACACTGAGGATCTCAGGATCACAGGATCCAGAATCACAGGATCACAGACATAGCTTGACTCAGAGGAGTTGTGACACAGCCAGGGTCACAGGAGGAACAGGCTCTAGTCAGAGACAGCAAGGGCAGGTAGCACTAGAGATAACCAGATGGCCAGAGTCAAGCATAAGAACATAAGCAAAAGAAACAATGCCTATTGGCATCACCAGAACCCAGTTCTCCCACCACAGCAACCCCTGGATACCCCATCACACCGGAAAAGAAAGATTCAGATTTAAAATCACTTCTCATGCTGATGATAGATGACTTATGATGGTCATAAATAACTCCCTTAAAGAAATACAAGAGAACACAGGTAAACAGCTAGAAGCCCTTAAAGAGGAAACACAAAAGTCCCTTAAAGAATTACAGGAAAACACAACCAAACAGGTGAAGGAGTTGAACAAAACCATCCAGGATCTAAAAATGGAAGTAGAAATAATAAATCACAAAGGCATTTCTAACCCTGGAGTTAGAAAACCTAGGAAAGAGATCATGAGTCATAGATGCAAGCATCACCAACAGAATACAAGAGATAGAAGAGAGAATCTCAGGTGCAGAAGATACCATAGAAAACATTAACACAACCGTCAAAGAAAATGCAAAAAGCAAAAAGCTCCTAACCCAAAACATCCAGGAAATCCAGGACAAAGTGAGAAGATGAAACCTAAGGATAATAGGTATAGAAGAGAGAGAAGATTCCCAACTTAAAGGGCCAGTAAATATCTTCAACAAAATTATAGAAACTTCCCTATCCTAAAGAAAGAGATGCCATGAACATAAAAGAAGCCTACAGAACTCCAAATTGACTGGACCAGAAAAGAAATTCCTCCCGTCACGTAATAATCAAAACACCAAATACACTAAACAAAGAAAGAATATTAAATTAAAAGCAGTAAGGGAATAGGGGTAAGTAACATATAAAGGCAGATCTATCAGAATTACACCAGACTTCTCACCAGAGACTTAAAAAGCCAGAAGATCCTGGGCAGACATCATATAGACCCTAAAAGAACACAAAGACCAGTCTAGGCTACTATACCCAGCAAAACTCTCAATTACCATAGATGGAGATATCAATATATTCCATTACTAAACCAAATTTACATAACATCTTTCCACAATTCCAGCCCTACAAATGATAATTGAAGGAAGGAAACTTCAACACAAGGAGGGACACTATACCCCAGCCAAAGGAAGAAGGTAATCTTTCAACAAACCCAAAGGAAGATTATAAGCATAATTCCAACTCTAACAACAAAAATAACAGGAAGCAACAATCCCTTTCCCTTACTATCTCTTAACTCCAATGGACTCAATTCCCCAATAAAAAGACATAGGCTAGCAGACTGGATATATAAACAGGACCAAGCACTTTGCTGCATACAAGAAACACACCTCAGAGATGAAGGAAGATACTACTTCAGAGTAAAAGGCTGGAAAAAATCCAACCTAATGGTCCCAAGAAACAAGCTTGAGTAGCCATTCTAATATTTAATTAAAATTGACTTTTAACCAAAAATTATCAAAAAAAAAAGATAAGGAAGAATACTTCATACTGGTCAAAGGAAAAAAATCTACCAAGATGAAATCTCAATTCTGAACATCTATGCTCCAAATGCAAAGGTATCCACATTCATAAAAGAAAATTTACTAAAGTTCAAAACACACATTGCACCTCAAACAATAATAGTGGAAGACTTTCGACACCCCACTCTTAGCAATGGACAGATCATGGAAACAGAAAATAAACAGAGATGCAGTGAAACTAACAGAAGTGATGAAACAAATATATTTAACAGATATCTGTAGAACAATTCATCCTAAAACAAAAGAATATACCTCCTTCTCAGAACTTCATGGTACCTTCTCAAAAATTGACCATATACTTGGTCACAAAACAGGNCTCAACAGATAGAAGAAGATTGAAATAATCCCATGCATCCTATCAGATCACCACAGACTAAGGCTGGTCTTAAATAACAACAAAAACAACAGAAAACCCACATATACATGGAAGTTGAACAATTCTCTATCTACTCAATGATAATTTTGTCAAGGAAGAAATAAATAGAGAAATTAAAGACTTCTTAGAATTTAATGAAAATGAAGGCACAACATACAAAACTTATGGGACACAATGAAAGCTATGTTAAGAGGAAAACTCACAGCTCTAAGTGCCTCCAGAAATAAACTAGAGAGAGCCTACACTAGCAGCTTGACAGCACACCTGCAAGCTCTAGAACAAAAAGAAGCAAATACACCAAAGAGGAGTAGATGGCAGGAAACAATCAAAGTCAGGGCTGAAATCAACCAAGTAGAAACAAAAAGAACTCTACAAAGAATCAACAAAACCAGGAGCTGGTTCTTTGAGAAAATGGGCAAGATAGATAAACCCTTAGTCAGACTAACTAGAGGGCATACAGAAAGTATCCAAATTAACAATTCAGAAAAGAAATGGGAGACATAACAACAGAAACAGAGAAAATTTAAAAAATCATCAGATCCTACTACAAAAGCCTATACTCAACAAAACTCAAAAATCTAGATGAAATGGACAATTTTCTAGACAAATGCCAGATACCAAAGTTAAATCAGGATCAGATAAACCATCTAAACAGTCCCATAACCCCTAAAGAAATAGAAGCAGTCATTAAACGTCTCCCAATCAAAGAAAGCCAAGTCCAGATGGGTTTAGTGCAGAATTCTATCAGACCTTCGTAGAAGACCTAATACCAATACTCTTCAAACTATTCCACAATTTAGAAACAGAAAGAATACTACCCAATTTATTCTATAAAGCCACAGTTACACTGATACCAAAACCACACAAAAACCCAATAAAGAAAGAGAACTTCAAACCAATTTCCCTTATGAATAACGATGCAGAAATACTCAATAAAATTCTCACAAACCGAATTTGAAAACACATCAAAACAATCATCCATCATGGTAAAGTAGGCTTCATCCCAGGGATGCAGGCATGTCTCTATATACAGAAATCCACCAACATAATCCACTTTATCTATATATGGAAATCCACCAACATAATCCACTATATAAAGAAACTCAAAGGAAAAAAATGTGATCATTTCATTAGATGCTGAGAAAGCATTTGACAAAACTCAACACCCCTTCATGGAGAAAGTCTTGGAAAGATCAGGAATTCATGACCTATACCTAAACATAGTAAAAGCAATATAACAGCAAACCAATCCTAACAGCCAACATCAAGCTAAATCGAGGAAACTTGAAGCAATCCCACTAAAATCAGGGACTAGGCAAGGCTGCCCCTCTCTCCCTACCTATTCAATACAGTACTTACTGGAAATCCTAGCCAGAGACAACAAAAGGAGGTTATAAGGATACAAATTGAAAAGGAAGAAGCCAAAATATCACTATTAGCAGATGATATGATAGGTATGCTTAAGTAACCCCAAAAATTCCACTAGAGAACCCCAAAACTTGATAAACAGCTTCAGCAAAGTAGCTGGATATAAAATTAACTCCAACAAATCAGTAGCCTTCCTCTACACAAAGGATAGATGGGCTGAGAAAGTAATTAAGGAAACGACACCCTTCACAATAGTCACAAATAATATAAAATACCTTGGTGTGACTCTAACCAAGCAAGTGAAAGTTCTATATGAAAAGAACTTCAAGTCTCTGAAGAAAGAAATCAAAGAAGATCTCTTAAGATGGACAGATCTCCCATGCTCAAATACTGGCAGGATTAATATAGTAAAAATGGCCATCTTGCTGAAATGAATTTACAGATTCAATGCAATCCCCATCAAAATTCCAGCTCAATTCTTCATAGAGTTAGAATGAGTTATTCTCAAATTCATTTGGAATAACAAAAATCCCAGGACAGCAAAAACTCTTCTCAACAATAAAAGAACCTCTGATGGAATCACCATCCCTGATCTCAAGCTGTACTACAGAGCAATTGTGATAAAAACTGCATGGTACTGGTGACACACAGGTAGATAAATGGAATAGAATAGAAGACCCAGAAATGAACCCGCACACCTATGGTCACTTGANCTTTGACAAAGGTGCTAAAACCATCCAGTGGAAAAAAAGACAGCATATTAAAAAAAATGGTGCTGGCTCAAATGGCAGTTATCATGTAGAAGAATGCAAATCTCCTTGTACATTCTTATCTCCTTGTACAAAGCTCAAGCCTAAGTGGATCAAGGACCTCCACATAAAACCATATACTCTGAATCTAATAGAAGAGAAAGTGGGGAAAAGCCTCGAACTTGTGGGCACAGGGGAAATATTACTGAACAGAACACCAGTTGCTTATGTTCTGTGATCAAGAATCAACAAATGGGACCTCATAAAATTGCAAAGCTTCTGTAAGGCAAAGGACACTGTCAATGAGACAAAATGGCAATCAACAGATTGGGAAAAGATCTTTACCAGTCCTGCATCCAATAGAGGGCTAATATCCAATATATACAAAGAACTCTAGAAGTTCGACTCCAGAGAACCAAATAACCCTATTAAAAAACAGGGAACAGAGCTAAACAGAGAATTCTAAACCGAGGAAATTTGAATGGCTGAGAAGCACCTAAAAAGTGTTGAACAACCTTAGTCTTCAGGGAAACACAAATCAAAACAACCCTGAGATTCCAACTCACACCTGTCAGAATGGCCAAGATTAAAAACTCAGGTGACGCCAGATGCTGGAGAGGATGAGGAGAAAGAGGAACACTCTTCCGCTGTTGGTGGGATTCCAAGCTGGTACAACCACTTGGAAATCAATCTGGCGGTTCCTTAGAAAATTGGACATAATATTACATGAGGACCCAGTTATACCACTCCTGGGCATATACCCAAAAGATGTTCCAATATATAACATGCTCCACTATGTTCATAGCAGCCTTATGTATAATAGCCAGAAGCTGCAAAGAATTCAGATGTCCTTCAGCAGAGGAATGGATACAGAAAATGTGGTACATTTACACAATGAAGCACTATTCAGCTATTAAAAACAATGACTTCATGAAATTCTTAGGCAAGTGGTTGGAACTAGAATATATCATCCTGAGTAAAGTAACCCAATCACAAAAGAACACACGTTGTATGCACTCACTGATAAGTGTATATTAGCCCCAAACTCAGAATACCCAAGTTACAAGTTACAAACCACATGAAGCTCAAGAAGAAGAAAGAACAAAGTGTGGATGCTTTGGTCCTTCTTAGAAGGGGAAACAAAGTGCTCATGGGAGGAAATATGGAGACAAAGTGTGAAGCAGAGACTGAAGCAAAGGCCATACAGAGAGTGCCTCACCTGGGGATCCATCCTATATGCAGACACCAAACTCAGACACTATTGCTGATGCCAAGAAGTACTTGCTGACAGGAGTCTGATAAAGCTGTCTCCTGAGAGGCTCTGCCATAACCTGACAAATACAGAGGCAGATGCTCGCTGTCTACCATTGGACTGAGCATGGGGTCCCCAATGTAGGAGTTAGGGAAAGGACTGAAGGAATTGAAAGGGTTTGCAACCTTATGGGAAGAACAATATTAACCAACCAGAGCCCCCCTCCCAGAGCTCCCAGGGATTAGACCACCAACCAAAGAGTACACATGGAGGGACTCATGGCTCCAACTGCATATGTAGCACAGGATGGCCTTTTCGGGCATCCATGGGAGGGGAGACCCTTGGTCCTGTGAAGGCTCGATGTCACAGTGTAGGGGAATGCTAGGGCAGGGAGGCAAGAGTGGGTAGGTGGGTGGGTGGGTAGGGGAACACAATCAGGGGGCGTGGGATAGGGGGCTTTCCAGAGGGAAACTGGAAAGGGGATAACATTTGAAATGTAAATAAAGAAAATATCCAATAAAAAAGAGAAAGACTCAAATTGCATGTTCTATTTTGAGTTTTTATTCTTATTATAGTGTCTATCTTAGGTTTTATAATATTGATAATATATTGAATTAATGTATATCACACAGATATATCTGTTTGAAAAGTAAAGATACATTTTGAAACCAGAAAAAAAAGAATGAAATAGTTTCGAACTGAGCATCTACTTGCTCACTAATCAGCCTAAGAAATTGAATGTAACCAACGAAAACCTTTGAAGTATATGGATCATCTTTTCTTTTCTCCAGAACTGGCTATTACCCCAAGATTTTGTTGGTTGTCCTTTTGTTCTTATTCATGTATATGTCTGTACATAGTGTGGCTTGGAATTCTTTCAGCTTTTTGATCTTGACAGACATAAATGTATACTGTATTGATTTTCCTTGAAAAAACTTTATTACTATTTGGTGAACTTTACTCATGACAATACGGATGGCTTTGTTCAGTCATTGTTATTAAAATTGCTCTTTTATAGAAACACTGTAATTCATGCATTCTTGGGTCAAACTACATTGGATTAAAAACTTTTTCATAAGTTGATACATGTTATCATTTGAAAAAAAAAGAAAAGAACCTCAAAAAATGTGTAAAAATGTAAAGTAAAATTTAAATACATTCTCCTCATTCTCTGTATGAAAGCAACCACTATTAAGATTTAGTTTCTTTATTTCAAGAATTTCAGCTGGTGGTGGTGGTACATGCCATTAATCCCAGTACTCAGGAGGCAGAAGCAGGAAGATCTCTGTGAGTTCTATATCAGCCTGGTCTACAGGGCGAGTACTAGGACAGCCAAGGCTACACAGAGAAACCCTGTCTCTAGAAAAAAAGGAAGAAGAAGGAAAGAAATTTCTATACAGTATGTTTATTTATGCATATACACACCTAAGGAACAGAATTATACACAAATAATTCCCTAAATAATCTTTATTTATTCATGTATTATGGATATCATTCTATGTCATTAAAATATATTTTGTCCTTTTATGTGTTGTCCATGTATGTTAGTATTTATCTAACTTAACTTACACTGCAGTCTATTATTGATGAGTATTGTTAATGAAAAGTTCTGCTATTATGCTAATTCTGCCATGACTGTTTATATATATACATATATATATATGTACATATATATATATATTTGAATGAAGATAAAAATAGAATTATTGAGTTGAAGATACTTTTATTTTTTCTACTTAATTGTCCTTGCACTACTGTATCATGTTTTCCTCATGCTTCCTCTAGAAATTGCGCATGCTCTTTTCCTTATGACTATCAAAATACTTCACTTATAGATAATTTGAAAACAGAAAAGGTCTAAGAACAAATCAAAATAGGCTATATTCCCATTTATTGGTAGGAAGTACCATTGCTCTTTGGTTCCTTCTTTCTTTCTATATATGGAGGATATTTGACAGTCAAAGGAAACATGCCCCAAGACATAACAGTTCCATAAATCTTGACTGTACGTACAATCATTCTACTCATAAGACATGATAAAGTAGCAACTGTAGTTAATAATTCAGATTCTTAATGACTTTTGCTTATTTCCATGAAAATATTCAGTGAAATTGCTTATATTAAAGATCTCTCACACTGTCAAATTCAAACAATTCAACAATATTATTTATTTAAAAGTTTTAGTTGGGCCTCATGAGATGGTTCAGTGGGCAAAAGTGCTTGCTTTCAAACAAGAGGGCTTGAGTTCGATCCCAGAGAACCACATGATAGAAAGATCGGAGACATTTCTGGAAGTTGTCCTGTGGCATCCTTACATGTGTGTGTGACAAAATAAAGTCATAAAAAAGCAAAACATAAAAGTTCTACTACTACCAGAACATTATTCCTTTTTTTAAAACTTTTTCCATTTTTTATTAGGTATTTTCTTCATTTACATTTCAGATTGCTATCCTGAAAGTCCCCTATACCCTCCCCCCACCCTGCTCCCCTACCCACCCACTTCCACTTCTTGGCCCTAGCATTCCCTTGTGCTGGGTCATATAAAGTTTGCAAGACCAAGGGGCCTCTCTTCCCAATGATGGCCGACTAGGCCATCTTCTGTTACATATGCAGCTAGAGACATGAGCTCTGGGGGTACTGGTTAGTTAATATTGTTGTTCTGAGATGCAATTTGCAAAACACATGAAACTCAAGAAGAAGGAAGACCGAAGTGTGGCTACTTCACCCCTTCTTAGAATTGGGAACAAAATACCCATGGAAGGAGTTACAGAGATAAAGTTTGGAGCTGAGACGAAAGGATGGACCATCCAGAGACTGCCCCTCCCAGGGATCCATCCCATAATCAGCCACCAAACGCAGTCACTATTGCATATGCCAGCAAGATTTTGCTGAAAGGACCCTGATATAGCTGTCTCTTGTGAGGCTATGCTAGTGCCTGGCAAACACAGAAGTGGATGCTCACAGTCAGCTATTGGATGGAACATAGGACTCCCAATGGAGGAGCTAGAGAAAGTACCCAAGGACCTGAAGGGGTCTGCAACCCTATAGCTGAACATTATGTCTATGGTTTTGCTCTCTCATAGGTTCCATCAGCAGCAATCACGTTTGCATCTTCCTTTTAGACCACTTTGAACCAAACTGAAAATAGTGATTGTTACTTTCCAACATATTGTTCATACTTTATCATGGACTCATTATTGCATGTACACATATTTTTCAGGTCTATTTGGCACTGGAAATGTAAATACTTGTAGATTTCTGTGGCTGTTTCTTGTATTTAGGTATGAGGTAATAATTATTACTGATAATCACCTTAATTATTTGTCAAGATGAGCAGATATCTCTGTATTATTAAATGTACAAACATGATCATGTCATTTTGTAATTTTGTTTCACTTTCAAATTTTTTACAAGATATCATTATGCTAGACATTTTAACACATCATCCTATCTTTCATTTCTGTGGCTCAATACACAAGGATTCACATTATTTTTTAAAAATATCTGGGTTGTACTGTACAGAATAATGTCCTATCATTTGTTCAAGTATTAGCTTCTGAATAGCCATTTTTGCTCTGTCTCAGTTGTTTGGTATTATGACCAATATTCCATGAGATACCAGATGTTTCAGTTCATTTGGACCTTTTCTGGCTTCAGCATGGAAAGTTTCAAGCTCTAGGGAAAATATCTCTTCTGGGGAAACTGAAACAACTGGTTGCCATAGTCTGATTTTTTTCTATATATTTCTGTTCACTCGTACTTTCTCTGCCATTACATTCAGTCCCAGGAGTGAGATTGCCAGGTCTGCCTTGGTTCATGCCTGACGCTCATGGGAACTGGTACTAAAATGGGATCCAGGTTCCCTGTAGGTTAGAGAATGTAGAGAAGGAGACATATAAGAATCCAGTCGGTACTTGAAAGAGCAATTCTCAACTTCATATGGAAAAGTAAAAAACCCAGGATAACCAAAACAGTCCTGAACAATAAAAGAAGAGGCAGAGACCTGGCATAGGGGAGGTAACCAAGAATCAACTGGTGTGTGCTTAGGTGTGACTCAAAGCATTGGGGATATGGAACCAGAAGAAGCTACCTCCTGTAGCCACACAGGAACACCAATGGAGAGATAGGGATACCAACCCACCCACAAAACTTTCAACCACGAATTTATCCTGTCTACAAGAAATGCAGGGAGGGGGATGGAGCAGAGACTGAGGGAAAGGCCAACCAATAACAGGCCCAACTTGAGACCTATCCCATGGGCAAGCACCAATCCCTGACACTATTAATGATATTCTCTCATGCTTGCAGACAGGGGTCTAGCATGGCTATCCTCTGAGAGGGTCCACCCACCAACTGACTCAGAGTGATTCAGAGACCCACAGTCAAACAGTGGCTGGAGCTTGGGGACTCTTATGGAAGAGTAGGAGGAAGGATTGTGGGCCACTAAGGGGATAGGAACTCCACAGGAAGACCAACAGAATCAACTAACCTGGACCCTTGGGGCTGTCAGAGACTGAACCACCAACCAATGAGCATATAAGGGCTGGACCTAGGCCTCTCTGGACATTTGTAGCAGACGTGCAGCTTGGCCTTCATGAGGGTCCCAAATACCTGGAGCAGGGGCTGCCCTATAAGCTGTTACCTATATGTGGCATGTGTTTTAGTAGCTAGACTGCCTTGTCTGGCCTCAGTGGAAGAGGCATCACCTAGCCTCATAGAGACTTGAAGTGCCAGAGTCGGGGGATAACCAGGGAGTCCTCCACCCACTCAGAGGAGAAGGGGATGGAGGGTGGGGGATGGGGGATGGGAGATGGGGGAAGGGTGGTGGGAAGGGGTGACCCATGGGGGGGGCAGTGAGCAGGATATAAAGAGAATAAGTTAACAAAAGGATCTGGTCTATATTAGAAGTCACAATAAAAATCTTATCTGTTGGCCATTTGAGCGGAGGAAGGGGGAATCAAAGAAAGAAGATGACAGAGCTATAAAGGAAAATGGCAAAAGGCCTAATGACAAAACTTACCCCCATATTTTCACCTACAGGCTGTCAATCCTGTTATGTGGAATGTCTGATTTCAGCACATAGCAGTGAGATGAGAATCATGAGAATCTGGAGATCTCTCTGATTTAGCATCTTTAAAAAATTCAAATAGGAAGAACTAATGATTTGCTTCTTTCTGGTGCTCTGTGTACATTAGAAGCCTAAACTCCAGTTGTTAAGATGGACTTAGAGTACTTCTGCTGTTATGAGGGTTATAAAATATGACTATTGCTCTCAGTAATCCACAGATGTCTTCTTGGACTGTTTACAGATGCTGGGTTACATTATCATCTCTTCATTAATACTGAGCAAATCAGGTTTCAGCTGGCCTGTTTAATATGCACATGCACAGCTTCTTCTGCCATCTGAGGTAGTGCATAGAGCTAAGATTCTCAATACTGTTTGCTGCATGCTTTTAGTAAAGCAGCAATTAAGGAAGGAAAGAACATGCGCCTTCCAGGACCTTACAGTCATCTGTCACTTCTAAAATAGCTTCGAGGAGATTTGTTAGATAGTGCTGGCTGAATGATTGCTTTTCCTGTGATAATTGCCAATGAATTTCCTGTAAGGCCAGAAAAGGAGACAGGGAAAGGGAGAAGGTAAAGAAGGAACATTCTTAGGCTATTTGTTCCATAGAATATTCTTATATCAAGTCTTTATAAATTCTTAGATTTAAAATATCAGAAAAGAACAGCTCATCTGCCAAAGTGTGATGAAATGCTCAAAGCCTAAGAAGCTGACCTTGAGGCTATTTAGTCAAGAGACAGAACTGTAGAAGGCCTTGCAAACCTACAGTCCCAAACTATGTGACAGTTTTGATAGAAAGATTTTGGATGACTCAGTTTAAAAAAAATACAGAGGCCCTGGATTTATTTTCTGTTTCTCTTGAGTGGGTGTTGTACTTCAGGTATTGAACATTAATTTCTTGTCAATTCGATGTGGATGAAAGCCATGGGATGTCTGGAAAGACAGTATCAGGTTATTCTCAGTGCTAACTATGGGATAAAGACTGAATTTTCAGTCCTGATTGTGTCATGGGTTTGCTATGTGACTTGTGCAAGAAATTCTAAACTCATCATTTTGCCATCTGTTAAGTGGGATAGTGACACTGCTTCCTAAGGACTATTAGAGATTAGTTTGAATAACTTTCTTTATATATGTCTCTGTAGGTTTTGAGCATGTGTGTATGCATGTTCACGGTGTGCGAATGTCCTTGTATTTGCATGTATGTGAACATATTGAAACCTGGCAGCTGACAGTATCTTTTCCTTAATTGGTTTCCCCCTTATTCATCAATATAGAATTCCTCAATTCAATTCCCTGATGATTAAGGTTTCAAATATATGAACCTGTGGGGGCCATTCTTATTCAAACCATGACATTACACACCCTGACCCCATAAGCTTGTAGCCATATCACAATTCGGAAATGCATTCAATCCAACTTCAGACAGCCCCATACCCTATCACAGTCTCAACACTGTTTAAAAGTCCAAAGTTCCGTCCAAAGATCACAGCCAGCTACTGGATGGAACACAGGGTCCCCAATGCAGGAACTAGAGAAAGTACCCAAGTACCTGAAGGGGGCTGCAACCCTGTAGGT
>NC_034613.1:122565560-122568311 GCF_900095145.1 Mus pahari | reverse complement strand
CCTTCAGCAGAATCTTGCTGGCATGTGCATTAGTATCTGGGTTTGGTGGCTGATGATGGGATGGATCCCTGGATGGGGTAGTCTCTGGATAGTCCATCCTTTCATCTTAGCTCTAAATTTTGTCTCTGTACCTGTATCCTTTCATAGGTGTTTTGTTCCTTATTTTAAGGAGGCATGAAGTATCCACACGATGGTACAACAGGATTTTCTTTAAACTCTTTTATCTCTTTGAGCACCGGACTTAAGCTCCATCACACTTCCTGGTGTTCCTTTACTCCTGAAACTGTATGTTTTGTGTTTTTTCATATGCAGCTTGTTCCTTTTCATTATAGGTCTGCAAAAGGGTGATCACTAATAACCCTGTGACAGTGTCAATACTGGGCTGACTTGAAATCTTCTCTGCCAAAGCCACTAATCCAAAATTTTTCAGTTTAGCCTCAGGCAGACTTTTTGAATGAGGGCAGAAAGCAGCCACATTATTTGCCAAAATATCAAAAGCATTGCCTCTTGGCCACTTACTAATACTTTTCTCCTCTGAAACCTCTCTAAGTTGGCTGACGTAATCTACACTGGTCTCAGTTCTGTTGTCTTCCATGTTCCTACAAGTATGACCCATTAAACCATGCTTAAGTTGTTCAGTTGCTTTCCTTGTCCAAAATTCCAAAGCCCATATTCTGCCAACAGGCAGCATGTTCAGGCCTGTCACAGCAATATTTAGCTGCCTGGTACCAACTTCTGTCTTATTGTTCTATTGCTGTGAAGAGACCTATGACTATGGTAACTGGTGTGAAAGAAAACATTTGGGAGGGGGCTTATTTACAGTTTCAGAGGTTCGGTCCACTATCATCATGGTAGGGTGCATGGTATCATGCTGGCAGACATGGTACCGGAGAAGTAGCTGAGAGCTCTACTTTCAGATCCACAGGTACCAGGATAAGAGGGATACTCTGGGCCTGGTTTGGGCTTTTTTCTCCCAAATAATGTTTTTATTGATTCTTTGGGAATTTTACTTCATAGTCCCTTACTTCACAGTCCTTTCATGTACACCCTCCTGCCCTTGCAACCCCTGAACAATTCCTGAAACAACAACAGCAAAACACCCAAGTCCAATTTGTGGGGTTTTGTTTTGTTTTGTTTTGTTTTGTTTTGTTTTGTTTTGTTTTGAGACAGGGTATCTCTGTGTAGCCCTGGCTGTCTTGAAACTCAGTTTGTAGACCAGGCTGGCCTCAAACTCAGAAATCTGCCTGCCTCTGCCTCCCAAGTGCTGGGATTTAAGGCGTGCACCACCACTGGAATATAATTAAACTCCCAGTGGCCAGTCTCCTAGTGAAAACTGGGTCCTTTTCCACCTGCACCCATGCCAGAAGTCATATATTGTAAAGAGTTACACTTCAGCATCTTCAAAGTTTTTAAGAATTCTCTTTGATGCTTTCCATTTTAGGCTATTACCTTTGTGTGTATGTGTGTGTGTGGGGGGGTGTTGGGAGGAGTAGAGTTTGTCACAGAAACCTTTCATGTCTATTTTTCTAAACTGTCTATCTGCAGTTATCAACATCACTGCTAAAATAGCTTTATTGCTCTTTACAGTCAGTTGGAGCTCAGATTCTGGATTTTCTCATGGTTCTGGTGACAGCATAGACTATGAACATGGCCCCCACTTGTCGTAGGACCATAAACCTGGACATGTCCCTCAAAGGCAATATGGATGATGAACATCCAGGCCACTAAGATTAGTATGGCCCCTGGTATTGTCTTGGCCCAAAGAGATCAACATGGCTTCAGGTGGCAGTTATAGATCATGGACATCCACATGGCCTTTGGAAGTTAACATGGCCACAGGCATCAACATAGACTCTGGCTGAAGTAGTACCACAGACACAGACAAGGCCTATGCGGCAGTGGCTTGGACTTTTGATGCACTCTCCAACAAGGTCTAATCCTTCTCAAATAGTGCCACTCCTTGATGACTAAGCATTCAAATATATGAGCCTATGGGGACCATTCTTATTCAAACTGCCACAACTTCTATGCACAAGAATAAATAAATGTAAAGAATTTTCCCCCTATAAAACACAGTGTCACTAACAATGAATCATTTTAAGAAATGAGAGAATTGGCTGCTGTAAACATTTTTCTTATTACTGCACTTTCTGCCCAGATTCTTGTGCTGTGAAGCCAAGAGGATTGCAGTAGTGCCTACCCAGAACTGAAATTCATTTTGGAACTAATGTTGCAAATCTCATCTGGATGCAGACAGTGGATAAAACTGATTCAAAGTGCTGACTTTAGATGTTCAATAATTACAAGGACGTGATAACAATTAAGAAAGAAGGAAACCTAATTGGTGACTTGGTAGATTTTTCTTCCCTTGAGCCCCAGTTGACTAGCATATAAGTCAAATCAGTATAGTACTTATCCCAACATCTGTGTTTTGAAAACATGTGGTCACACAACTTCACCTCTGGGATTCAGCCTACATAACAATTGCTTATAATGCTGGCTAGTAAGCAGGGGAAGTCATGTTCTGTATTATTTTAAAAATTCCTCTTTCACATGGAAACAGCAAGAACAGATAGCAAGGAATAGGCAATAAACAAAGATATATTTTACGAAAACCACATGATCATCTCATTAGATGCTGAGAGAGCATTTGACAAAACCCAACACCCCTTCATGATAAAAGTCTTGGAAAGATCAGAAATTCAAGGCCCCTACCTAAACATAATAAAAGCAATCTACAGCAAACCAGTA